>NC_084744.1:32535767-32580767 GCF_033978785.1 Entelurus aequoreus | reverse complement strand
TGGCAACGTTGCATTCAATGCCCTTCCTAAAATTGTTTACTGCACCCTTCAGTAGTTCAAATATTCCAAGCTGGTGTTTGAAGAAACTGTAGAAAGCGCAATTAAAAATGCATGAAGCTGCCGTGTACTTTACTTCACCTGGCAACCCGAGACACTCCCTCACGGTGTGGATCCTTCATGGCGGAGCAGACTCAAAGAGAATGACATCTTTGACATAAATGTCAAATGGAAAAGGACTACTAGTGATTGATTTGATGTGCTCCGACCCGCATTTCGAGCATCGAGCATTGACTTCACATGACGTCTATTTCCGTCCAGCTTCAAAATGACCCGTACAAAATAAGCGTCCCTTTATTATCCGGGCAAGGCGCTGTAATTGGAAGTGTGCTCTGTCTTGTTATCTGAGTCTTTCCATTTGTGCAGCACATGCTATGAAGCACCATGGATCAACTCCAGAAGAGGAATCTAACTTTCATCACTATCGGACTAATGTTCATGCTTAGTGGCATCGAGTATGGTGAGTCCATAAAGTACACATTATTAAGAAGTTGTCTTATTCAGTCATTCATCTCCATGTGGGGTTTTCAGCTGTCATTCTGCCGACAATATGGCGTTATCTCCAGATCTTAGATGCCCCGCCGTACTTTTTGGGTCTGGGTCTGTCTGCCTTCAGTTTGAGCAGCCTTCTCAGCGGTCCGGTCTTCGGGTGCTGGTCAGACCGCAGTGGAACCACCAAGTCTATTGTTCTTTTCTCCAATCTTTTTGAGGTTGCCGGTAAGTTGCCCACCCACAAGAATATGATCACGTGACTTATCCAGAATGTTATCAAGAATACATTTGTGCGTCTATTATAGGTGCTTAACTCGATTCACGTCCAAACCGCAAATGTTTTATTCATTCAGTTTCTAAATCGATTCATACTTTTCAAGAAACAATTTAAAAAAAGTTAAGAATCCATTTTTTTAGTTAAAACATTCATATCAATTATTAACATTATGATTATTAATTATTAATAATGTTGCTTTTCATATATATATATACATACATATATATATATATATATATATATATATATATATATATATATATATATATATATATATATATATATATATATATATATATATATATATATATATATGTGTGTGTATATATATATATATATATATATATATATATATATATATATATATATATGTGTGTGTATATATATATATATATATATATATATATATATATATATATATATATATATATATATATATATATATATATATATATATATATATATATATATATATATATATATATGTGTGTGTGTGTGTATATATATATATATATATATATATATATATATATATATATATATATATATATATATGTGTGTGTGTGTATATATATATATATATATATATATATATATATATATATATATATATATATATAAATTAAGAATCCATTTTTTTAGTTAAAACATTAATATCAATTATATATATATATATATATATATATATAAATTAAGAATCCATTTTTTTAGTTAAAACATTAATATCAATTATTAACATTATGATTATCAATTATTAAAAATGTTGCTTTTCATACATCTATGTATATATATACATACATATATGTATATATATATGTCTATAAATATATATATATATGTATGTATATACATATGTATATGTACATATATATATATCATATATATATATATATAAATTAAGAATCCATTTTTTTAGTTGAAACATTAATATTAATTATTAAAATTATGATTATCAATTATTAATAATGTTGCTTTTCATATATATATATATATATATATATATATATATATATATATATATATATATATATATATATATATATATGAATATATATATATATATATATATATATATATATATATATATGAATATATATATATATGTATGTATATATATATGAACATATAAATATATATCATATATATGTATATATATATATATATATATATATATATATATAAATTAAGAATCAATTTTTTTAGTTAAAACATTAATATGAATTATTAACATTATGATAATCAATTATTAATAATGTTGCTTTTCATTTATATATATTTATATATATATATATATATATATATATATATATATATATATATATATATATATATATATATATATATATATATATATATATATATATATATATATATATATATATATGTATGTATATATATATATATATATATATATATATATATATATATATATATATATATATATATATATATATATATATATATATATATATATATATATATATATATATATATATATATATGTATGTATATGTATATATATATATATATATATGTATATGTACATATATATATCATACCGGTATACACTACCGTTCAAAAGTTTGGGGTCACCCAAACAATTTTGTGGAATATCCTTCATTTCTAAGAACAAGAATAGACTGTCGAGTTTCAGATGAAAGTTCTCTTTTTCTGGCCATTTTGAGCGTTTAATTGACCCCAAAAATGTGATGCTCCAGAAACTCAATCTGCTCAAAGGAAGGTCAGTTTTGTAGCTTCTGTAACGAGCTAAACTGTTTTCAGATGTGTGAACATGATTGCACAAGGGTTTTCTAATCATCAATTAGCCTTCTGAGCCAATGAGCAAACACATTGTACCATTAGAACACTGGAGTGATAGTTGCTGGAAATGGGCCTCTATACACCTATGTAGATATTGCACCAAAAACCAGACATTTGCAGCTAGAATAGTCATTTACCACATTAGCAATGTATAGAGTGTATTTCTTTAAAGTTAAGACTAGTTTAAAGTTATCTTCATTGAAAAGTACAGTGCTTTTCCTTCAAAATAAGGACATTTCAATGTGACCCCAAACTTTTGAGCGGTAGTGTATATGTATATGTATATATATATATATATATATATACATATAATATACATATATGAAAGGCAACAGTATTATACATATATATATATATATATATATATATATATATATATATATATATATATATATATATATATATATATATATATATATATATATATATATATATATATAGCTTTTTTTTGCTCATTCAGCAGATATTCAGAGTCACATATTTTGTTACTTGACGATATCTGCGTGTTAACTTTTAGCATTTCAGTATACCTTTTATATATATTTTTTATGCTTTTGTTCCTATTTCAAGTAACTCTATATACCAATTAACAGAAATAAAAGTGTAAACTAGTGTGTTGGAATTTTGTGAATTTATTTAATTACATTTTTTTTTTTCACATCAAATTATGCTTACTCGTATGTCACTCAAAAGTCCAAATTGAAAACATCCAACGGGCCGCATTGAAGTTTATTATGTTGTATTACGCTCAGGTAGTCCAGGGAACTGCTTTTTTTATGCAGTTTTGCAAGACCCGTGTCATGTGACTTCAAACTTGACCACTCATTGGCTGGTTCTAAGACAGGATACATTGCGTCATTCTTATTTTACTGTAAGTGAGTCTTGCTTTTTTAAGCAGCAAATTTTTTGACACAGAATTTTTAGCACCAAATTTTTATACACTGAATTTTAATACACTGAATATTTATACACTGAATATTTATACGCTGAATTTGTTTTACACTGAATTTTTATACACTGAATTTAAAAACACTAAAGTTTTATACACTGAATTTTAATACACTGACTTTTTCTACACTGAATTTTCATACACAGAATTTTTATACACTGAATATTTATACGCTGAATTTGTTTTACACTGAATTTTTATACACTGAATATTTATACACTGAATTTAAAAACACTAAAGTTTTATACAATGAATTTTTCTACACTGATTTTTTCTACACTGAATTTTCATACACGGAATTTTTATACACTGAATATTTATACGCTGAATTTGTTTTACACTGAATTTTTATACACTGAATTTTTATACACTGAATTTAAAAACACTAAAGTTTATACATTGAATTTAAAAACATTGATTTTTTCTACACTGAATTTTCATACACAGAATTTTTATACACTGAATATTTATACACTGAATTTAAAAACTCTAAAGTTTTATACACTGAATTTTAATACACTGAATTTTTCTACACTGATTTTTTCTACACTGAATTTTCATACACAGAATATTTATACACTGAATTGTTTTACACTGAATTTTTCTACACTACATTTTTCTACACGGAATTTTTATACACTGAATTTAAAACATTACCTTTTTACACCAAATTTGTATACACTGAATTATAATACATATTATTATATTAGGCACTGACTTTATAGTTTAGCACCTCTCTGTGTGCAATTTTTGTATATAGTATAATATTTATTTCCTGTAAATAACACATTGAACATAAACCGTTCTCAGGACTGGACTGTGCACCATACCTCCTTTTGCACTGTTCTTCTTTTTCTTTTCTTCCTATGTTTTGCATATTTTGTAGACTGTCGCACTAATACTGGAATTGTTTTTAATCTTATTGTACCTGTGTCTAGTGACAATAAAAGGCATTATATTCTATTTCATTGGTAATATTATTTGTTTGTTGTGGTAACAACAAACAAACAAAAAATCAGTTAAAATGTAAAAAAACAACAACAATGTAATGACAAAAAAGGTGAAATTTTGATACATATTGATTGGTACAACGGCGGTCTACGCGTCGCCGCCACCTGATTCTGCCCCGGTGGATACGGGGACACGTGGTCTGGCGACCCACCGCCATGTCCCCCTCCCGCCCTCCCATGACTATTGATCATTGTTTTATTTTTATGGACATCTAGTATCTGTCCTTAAGGGAGGGGCTCTGTCATGTCTGTTGATCATGTTTTGTTTAAGTCATGTTCTGTTTGGTTTTTGGACACTTAGTTCCTGCTTTTTCACTCTTGTTTTGTCATCATAGCAACCATTAGTTTTCACCTGTCCTCATGTCACGCACCTGTCTCACGCTTTGCACTCGCACACCTGTCACTAATCATGTCACTGCTATTTAAGCCTGTCTGTTTCTGTTGATCGTCCTGGTGACATTATCCTATCCATCCATCTACCTCTGCTACCCCTGAGATTCCTGTTTATTATAGTTCATGCTTCATGCCATGCCACAGTAAGTGTTTTGTTTTCATTAGCCAAGTTTTTGTACTTCCGCCTTGTGCGCGCCTTTGGTTCTTTTTGTTAGTGTAAAAATAAATATGTACTTATATTCACGCCTTGCCCGCGCCAACTTTCCTTTGCATTCTGGGAAAACACAACAACCCAAAGTCCACGGACTGACAATTACATTGTCAGTTATAACATAAAGCTGAATCTAAGTTTTGAATTTATATACTAGAAATGTCCCAGTTGTCTTTTTGTTATTTTCCGCACTAAGTGTTTTCCTCAGCGTTCCTTCCTATGTTTGAGTCCATTTATGTTCTCTTTTTCACTTTCTTCACTGCAAAAAGTCAGTGTTCAAAAAAAAGAAAAAAAATAATACAAAAATTAGGGGTATTTTATTTGAACTAAGCAAAATTATCTGCCAATAGAACAAGAAAATTTGGCTTGTCAAGACTTTCCATAACAAGTAAAATCAGCTAACCTCAATGAAGCCAAAAATACCTTAAAATAAGTATATTCTCACTAATAACTACTATATGAGTAATAACTACATATTTTCTATTGTTTCATTGAAAATAAAACAGCAAAGTCCATTTGGCTGTCATCTGTTTTAATTATGAGACACAATTGTGTCAGAGTCATGATTTATTTTTTTCATGCTTAAAAAAAGAAATTGTTTCTTTAAAAAAGTAGTTTTATACTTGTGAGTGTTGATGATACAGCTTTGCAACAGTTGATGTTCTAGTTTCAAGCATGTTTTACTCAATATAGGTAATCACATCTCAGCAACAAGCTGTAATATCTTACTGAGATCATTTAGGACCAAAACACTTAAAACAAGTAAAACACTCTAACATAAAATCTGCTTAGTGAGAAGAATTATCTTATCAGACAGAAAATAAGCAAATATCACCCTTATTTAAGATATTGAATCTTACTTAGATTTCACTTTTTGCAGTGTTGTTGCTCGTGTGTTGATTAGCCACACCTGCCTTCTGTTTATTGATTAGCGTCCTCACCTGTTGTGTCCACTAATCACTCCCCTTTATAGTCTGTTGTCTCGCAGCCTTTGTTGCTGGCTCAACGCTCACTCTTTGCGTTTTTTTCTTGTTTTTTTGCCCCACTCTTGGTAGTTTTTTGCCACACCAAAGCATTTTTGTGCTGTTCGCTCTTGGCGACTATTTTTCTTTACTGCGCGACGCTACGCTGGCGTTTTAGTGTTGAATTTCTGCCTCAATTTGTTGAATTGAGATTGATTCCTACCTGAACGGCGCTTCCTGCTTGTTCTTCTGAGTTGTTTTTCTGTTTTTATCTTTTTTTTCCGCATACTTTTCAGTATGCATCCCTTGATGGAAGGAGATTGGACAACCTTAAAGGCCTACTGAAAGCCACTACTACCGACCATGCAGTCTGATAGTTTATATATCAATGATGAAATCTTAACATTGCAACACATGCCAATACGACCTGTTAACTTATAATGTGCAATTTTAAATTTCCCGCGAAACTTCCGGTTGAAAACGTCTAGATATGATGACGTATGCGCATGACGTCACGGAGAGAACGGAAGTATTCGGACCCCTTTGGATCCAATACAAAAAATCTCTGTTTTCATCCCAAAATTCCACAGTATTCTGGACATCTGTGTTGGTGAATCTTTTGCAATTTGTTTAATGAACAATGAAGACTGCAAAGAAGAAAGCTGTAGGTGGGATCAGTGTATTAGCGGCGGACTACAGCAACACAACCAGGAGGACTTTGAGATGGATAGCAGACGCGCTAGCCGCCGACCTCACCTTGACTTCCTCCGTCGCCGGGCCGCTGACCACATCGGTGATCGGGTGAAGTCCTTTGTCGCTCCGTCGATCGCTGGAACGCAGGTGAGCACGGGTGTTGATGAGCATATGAGGGCTGGCGTAGGTGGAGAGCTAATGTTTTTAGCATAGCTCTGTGAGGTCCCGTTGCTAAGTTAGCTTCAATGGCGTCGTTAGCAACAGCATTGTTAAGCTTCGCCAGGCTGGAAAGCATTAACCGTGTAGTTACATGTCCATGGTTGAATAGTATTGTTTATTTTCTGTCTATCCTTCCAGTCAGGGGTTTATTTATTTTGTTTCTATCTGCATTTGAGCCCGATGCTATCACGTTAGCTCAGTAGCTAAAGAGCTTCGCCGATGTATTGTCGTGGAGATAAAAGTCACTGTGAATGTTCATTTCGCGTTCTCGACTGGTGGTTTAAAAATACAAATCCGTGATCCACAATAGAAAAAGGAGAAAGTGTGGAATCCAATGAACCCTTGTACCTAAGTTACGGTCAGAGCGAAAAAAGATACGTCCTGCACTACCTCTCTAGTCCTTCACTCTCACGTTCCTCATCCACGAATCTTTCATCCTCGCTCAAATTAATGGGGTAATCGTCGCTTTCTCAGTCCGAATCTCTCTCGCTGCATTGTAAACAATGGGAAAATGTGAGGAGTCCTTCCTCCGGTGACGTCACGCTACTTCCGGTATAGGCAAGGCTTTTTGTTATCAGTGACCAAAAGTTGCGAACTTTATTGTCGTTGTTCTCTACTAAATCCTTTAAGCAAAAATATGGCAATATCGCGAAATGATCAAGTATGACACATAGAATGGATCTGCTATCCCCGTTTAAATTTAAAAAAATCATTTCAGTAGGCCTTTAAGTTATTAGTATCACATTTCTATCTTATTTCGCAATACATCACAACTTTTTGCTCTTTTCTTTTAAATTTTTACTGTTACTTTTTTCATCCAACAAAAATCTGCGGGCTGCACTTTGGAGACCCCTAAGTTAATACAATATTTTTGCATGGCCAGATCATTCTCAAGTTCAAAAGACATGCAATTCTTCTTTCAAAATTGAAGAACAAATATGTTTAGTGAGAATGATGGAGTACTTCATTGATGCACATTATTTCAAGGCTTTGATGGGCCACGTAAAACGATGTGGTGGGCCAGATTTGGCCCCAGGGCCTTGAGTTTGACACATGTGGCTCAAAGGGTGAAAAAGAGTGGACCTAAGATGGAACCCTGAGGGACACCAGACGTTGATTGCATCTGAAATAAACACGTTACAGCAACATCTTAGTTACATAAGTCACATTATTAAAGAAAAATGTAACTGGCAAAAAGGACAGGACTTAAAGGGGTGCTTTGAGGAACGCCTCTGTCATGTAAATCACAAGTTTGGACCCCAGTGTTCTATGTTTGCTAGCAAGATTAAAATGTCAATGCAAGGATCTGCCAATGTGTTTGCAGTGGTCCAAGTTCCTATCTACAACAGGAAGATTCTCGTGTTTTTAGGAATGTACTGCAAAAATGCTTTGAACTAAACTCAGGGGCTGGTGTGGCTTCGTTCCAGGGCCGGATTCGGCCCCCGGGCCGCCAGTAGTATAACCCTGATTTAAGGCTTTTTGCCCACTGTTGATATTTTATCGAACTATAGAACTGACCTTAACAAAATCAACTTGACTCTAGAAATGACTTTAATGTCCTTCCTTTTCTCCAGGTAACTTCATGTATTTCATTGGCTATTCAAAGTGGTTGTTGCTATGTAGCCGTCTGGTGGCAGGTGAGACACACACACACACACACGCACACTCACACACACACACACACACACACACACACACACACACACACACACACACACACACACACACACACACACACACACACACACACACACACACTCACACACACATTATTAGGGACCGAATGTCCCTTTGGGACAGAGGACCCTATTGTATTTCTAGCGTTTTATTATTATTATTATACCGCCACCTCTTTGAGCTGTAATTTGACCCCCTTAACATGCTTCAAAACTCACCAAATTGGACACACACATCAGGACTGGCAAAAATTGCGTTCTAATCAAAAAACCAAACCCCAAAACTCACAATTGCGCTCTAGCGCTCCCTAGGAAGAAAACAGACAAAACTGCCTGCAACTTCCAGTAGGAATGTCGTAGAGACATGAAACACAAACCTCTATGTTGGTCTCACTTAGACCTAGATTTCATACACTAACATCCTTCAGCAAAAATCAACAGGAAGATGGCAATTCCCCCTTCAAAACAAAAGTTTAGTAAAAACAGTCACCTATGCCTCTTTGAGCTGTAATTTGACCCCCTTAACATGCTTCAAAACTCACCAAATTGGACACACACATCAGGACTGGCGAAAATTGTGATCTAATCAAAAAACCAAACCCCAAAACTCAAAATTGCGCTCTAGCGCCCCCTAGGAAGAAAACACAGACAAAACTGCTCCTAGGAAGAAAACACAGACAAAACTGCCTGTAACTCCCAGTAGGAATGTCGTAGAGACATGAAACACAAACCTCTATGTAGGTCTCACTTAGACCTAGATTTCATACACTAACATCCTTCAGCAAAAATCAACAGGAAGATGGCAATTCCCCCTTCAAAACAAAAGTTTAGTAAAAACAGTCACCTATGCCTCTTTGAGCTGTAATTTGACCCCCTTAACATGCTTCAAAACTCACCAAATTGGACACACACATCAGGACTGGCGAAAATTGTGATCTAATCAAAAAACCAAACCCCAAAACTCAAAATTGCGCTCTAGCGCCCCCTAAGAAGAAAACACAGACAAAACTGCTCCTAGGAAGAAAACACAGACAAAACTGCCTGTAACTCCCAGTAGGAATGTCGTAGAGACATGAAACAAAAACCTCTATGTAGGTCTCACTTAGACCTATATTTCATATACTGACAACCCCCAGCAAAAATCAACAGGAAGTTTGCAATTCCCCCTTCAAAACAAAAGTTGGGTCAAAACAGTCACCTTTTTTAAACATGATCTCCTCTGAGCGCGTTTGTCGTGTCGGCTTCAAAATAGCACAGGAGAGAGATTGAACCCTTCTGATTAAAAGTTGATGAAAGAGTTTTAATTACTGCTCCGGTTTGGATTTTATGAGCCGTCAAAGTCGGTCCCGTCCATCGCTGCTTGCAGCTTTAATTGTATTTGTTACTTTCTTGAGACTTCGGAAAAATGCCTACCTCTTTAGGACCACCCTTTCTATAAATATAAAGATTTGTATTTACAACATTAATAATATATACATACTATGCAAATATAAAAAAGTTAAGCTTTTAGTAATTTTTTTTTTATTTTTTATTTTTTGTTTGTAATTGGTTTTTAATCTACATTATTTACTTAAAGTTCTTACAGTATGACTCTGTGAAAGTCTCTGTGTGCGCGGGTTCTCTGTGGACCGACAGAATCTGTCGGACCCGAAGTCCAGGGTTCAAAAAGTATTTTATTTTTTCTGTAGTATGTTCAGGGCGTAAATTTACGGATAATGGACTTTAGCGTCTTATTCAGCCGCTCCACCAGCCGGTCGGTCTGTGGGTGATAGACGCTGGTCCGAATAGCCTTAATCCCCAATAGTCTGTATAGTTCCTTTATCGTGTGTGACATAAAGGACGTGCCCTGGTCAGTCAGAATCTCTTTCGGGATTCCGACTCGGGAGATGAACTGGAACAGTGCTTTGCAGAGATGGACCGCAGCGGCACTGCTTCGGGATATCGAGTTGCGTAATCCACCAGAACTAACACAAAACGATATCCGCGGGAGCTCGGGTGGAATGGTCCGATGAGGTCCATGCCAATCCTTTCAAGTGGGACCTCCATGAGTGGTAATGGCCGCAAGGGCGCCTTGGGGGTGGTCGCTGGATTGACTAGCTGGCAGGCCGCGCACCAGCGGCGCACGTCTGCCCGGATGCCCGGCCAATAGAACCGGACCATTACCCGATTGAGTGTCTTATCATACCCCATGTGGCCAGCCACGGGGTTAAAGTACGCCGCCTGGAAAACCATTTCCCGACGGCGTTTCGGCACCAACAACTGGGTGATTTCTTCTCCTGTTTGAGTGTCACGACTCACTCTGTACAATCTGTCCCTGATTAATGCAAAGTGAGGGAATACCCGCGCTATTCCCGGGCGCACCAGCTGACCATCAATTGATATCACTTGGTCCCAGTCCGAGCGCAGAGTGTCATCTCGAGACTGCTCAAGGGGGAAGTCTTCCATGGGGTGCCATTGGGGAACCGGGGGGGCTTCCCGCGAAGCCTCCGCCGGTTCCCCCTCGGCAGCGTCGGATGACCTTGCGTCGCCGCTGAGAACAGCGCAGATATCCCATTTCCCTACCGGTCGTGAACGCACCCCTGCACACTGTTTCACTAAGCCATGAAACCATGCCCAATTAGTACCCAGAATGAGGTGCGCACTTACAGCAACCTCAACACTATATTTTCTTTTGTTACACTGAATTTCCACCGGCACCACTGGGTATTCGTGCACATCCCCATGAACACACTTATTTTCACCCGGGCTGCCTGCCTCAAAGCCCCGGGTCGAGCCAGGTTCTTGTGGATCATGGACTGCTCACAGCCCGAATCCACCATCGCCCGGTTAGCTCAGTCCGTAGAGCATGAGACTCTTAATCTCAGGGTCGTGGGTTTGGGCCCCGCATTGGGCGCCAGTTGTGAAAGTCTCTGTGTGCGCGGGTTCTCTGTGGACCGACAGAATCTGTGGGACCCGAAGTCCAGGGTTCAAAAAGTATTTAATTTTTTCTGCAGTATGTTCAGGGCTGTCTCGCTCGCGGCCTCCTGCTCGCTCGTGTGTCTGCTCTCCTCTCCCCCCCATGGCCTCGGACGCTGCTGATAAAGGAGACAGGTGATTAGACAACCAGCCTCAGCCGGGCAATCCACTCACCTGTCAGCTTGGGCTTCGAAGCCGGGCCATACACACTCCCTTCCACAGGAGGCGCGCCGACCACGCGCCCCCCCCCCCCCCCCCCCCCACAGTCTCTATATACATTTTTAATGGGACCATGATTCCGATCCTAACTTGTTCACCGGTCCTCATATGGAAGGTACTTTTCCTTGTTGATGTCTCAAGAAGGGTAGAAACACAAGAACACACACATTCATATTGAGACATTGTGAGTTTGTAACAGAGGGATGGTGTTGTCCTCTCAGGTGTCGGTGCAGGAGCAGGATCCTCCATCTTTTGTTACATCACCAGGAGCACGCGGCCCGATGAGCGAGCGAGTATCTTTGCAGCCATCATGGCTTGTCGACAAGCCGGTCTCCTTGTGGGTTAGTTACTGTACACACACACACACACACACACACACACACACACACACACACACACACACACACACACACACACACACACACACACACACACACACACACACACACACACACACACACACACACACACACACACACACACACACACACACAGAAAATGCATCCCTTTACCTATCATCAGAATTATTTTTGAAGAAACATCTCAAGCTAGGATTGCAAGATTTAAAAACATTCCTGTGTGTTTTATTCTTTGAAGCACTTCTTGCTCTCTCTCCAGGGCCAGCCTTCAACCTGTTCCTGCGGCTGTGTGATTTCAAACTTGGACCCTTTGTTGTGAACAAGTTTACATCTCCTGGGGTAAAAAAAAACAAAAACACCTGACAAGTAAAGTTCTCCTCAAAAACTCATAAATGCATTACAATGAAAATATGCAGCAACTCAAAACTCATTTCAAATAATTAAAGAATAGTGAACAACAGGCTGAATAAGTGTACGTTATATGAGGCATAAATAACCAACTGAGAACGTGCCTGGTATGTTAACGTAACATATTATGGTAAGAGTCATTCAAATAACTATAACATATAGAACATGCTATACGTTTACCAAACAATCTGTCACTCCTAATCGCTAAATCCCATGAAATCTTATACGTCTAGTCTCTTACGTGAATGAGCTAAATAATATTATTTGATATTTTACGCTAATGTGTTAATAATTTCACACATAAGTCGCTCCTGAGTATAAGTCGCACCCCCGGCCAAACTATGAAAAAAACTGCGACTTATAGTCCGAAAAATACGGTAGTTATTCTAAACAAAACTGGGACTTTTGAACATTTTGGCCGCCTTTTCCCCTCTTTTCCCCTCTTTTTCGTTTTTTCAGATTTGTGTTGAGTTCCTTTGACTTTCCCATTAGAAAGTCAAGACATCCATGACATTATATCCTTCACAAGTGTATGTAAACTTTTGACCACGACTGTACATACACATGTATATGTGTGTATAAATGTATATGTGTGTATACATGTATATGTATCTATCCTATATATGTATATTAATAATATATACAGTATTTTTCGGAGTATAAGTCACTCCGGAGTATAAGTCGCACCGGTCGAAAGTGCATAATAAAGAAGGAAAAAAACATATATAAGTCGCACTGGAGTATAAGTCGCATTTTTTGGGGAAATGTATTTGATAAAAGCCAACACCAAGAATAGACATTTGAAAGGCAATTTCAAATAAATAAAGAATAGTGAACAACAGGCTGAATAAGTGTACGTTATATGAGGCATAAATAACCAACTGAGAACGTGCCTGGTATGTTAACGTAACATATTATGGTAAGAGTCATTCAAATAACTATAACATATAGAACATGCTATACGTTTACCCAACAATCTGTCACTCCTAATTGCTAAATCCCATGAAATCTTATACGTCTAGTCCAGTGGTTCTTAACCTTGTTGGAGGTACCGAACCCCACCAGTTTCATATGCACATACACCGAACCTTTCTTTAGTGAAAAATAAAATGTTTTGTCTTTTTTCAAATTCAAGACAAAGTTATATGTTTTTTGGTAACACTTTAGTATGGGGAACATATTCACCAAAAACTAGTTGCTTATTAAAGTAACAAAGACTTAATTTAGAGTTATTTGGACACTCGGGGAACATATAAGGGTTACGTTTAGGGTTACTAATAAGCAATAATTCTGAGGTTATTGAGAGAAGACTCTTAGTTAATGGCTTACTGGTTGTATAATAAGGCCATGCAGAATAAGGCATCAATAAGTACTTACTAATTAAGAGCCAATATGTTACTAATTTGCATGTTAATAAGCAACTAATTAATGGTGAATATGTGTTCCCCATACTAAAGTGTTACCATGTTTTTGTACTGGTGCACAAAATGAACCGTGCATGAACATCACCTTGTTCAAAGAACAAAACCAACACAGTGCATGAACTCACAACATTTTACACACCTGCAAATCAGATGGAAAATTAGAGGGAAAATTGTTTGGGGGTATCCGTAATATGCCGATAGGGAGAAGTTTTTATTTACACGATGAGTCGGGTGTGTCTTGACCTCCGCCAAACCCCTGAGGCCGACTTAGCGAACCCCTAGGGTTCGATCGAACCCAGGTTAAGAACCACTGGTCTAGTCTCTTACGTGAATGAGCTAAATACTATTATTTGATATTTTACGGTAATGTGTTAATAATTTCACACACAAGTCCCTCCTGAGTATAAGTCGCACCCCCGGCCAAACTATGAAAAAAACTGCGACTTGTAGTCCGAAAAATATGGTAAGTAAAAATGTAAATAATGGGGGTATAAAAGCAACAATAAGAATAAATAATATAACAGTAAAAATAAGAATCATTATCATCATCAGCGGTCACTCGAAAGGAGTATGACGATCCTCCTGGTAGGGGTGTATCCCTTTATGGAGGATGCCTGTGCGTGACTTAGTTTAACGTGGGGAGACTGGTGCACAGACAGTCACCACACGATCCTTGACAAAATCAGGTCAGGGTCCAGTGGCATGGAGTCCAAGACGACTGGGGATCCTTTTCTGCTGCAGCCTTCTTCCGCCATCGCAGCCGTTGTGGTAGTTCTTACATCTACCGTCTTCCGCCTGCTCCGCCGTTGAGGTCTTCACTGTATCCCTGGCCAGGGGGCAGTCAGGCACCTCCTATTGCCCCAAGACCCCATAGAGGAGCCTCCACTGCCGGATGCACTTTAACGTCATGCCCAGGACACAAGAATAAAATAAAAAATAATAACAAAAATAAGAATATAACAAGAGAAACTAAGCAGTAGTGACCAGGTTATGAACATGTATTGCACTGTTAATTGCACTGCTTTTTGTTGCAGTTTATTTCAGTATTATTATTGCTGTCATCTGTCTGCTGTCAGACAAAGAGCAGCTCGAAGACTTCTATGGGAATGAAACAACAAAGACTCAGATTTCCCTCGCCCGGACGCGGGTCACCGGGTCCCCCCTCTGGAGCCAGGCCCGGAGTTGGGGCACGATGGCGAGCGCCTGGTTGCCGGGCCTGTCCCCATGGGGCCAGGCCGGGCACAGCCCGAAGAGGCAACGTGGGTCACCCCTCCAATGGGCTCACCACTCATGGGAGGGGCCGTAGAGGTCGGGTGCATTGTGAGCTGGGCGGCAGCCGAAGGCAGGGCACTTGGCAGTCCGATCCTCGGCTACAGAAGCTAGCTCTTGGGACGTGGAACGTCACCTCGCTGGGGGGGAAGGAGCCTGAGCTAGTGCGCAAGGTAGAGAAGTTCCGGCTAGATATAGTCGGACTCACCTCGACGCACAGCAAGGGCTCTGGAACCAGTTCTCTCGAGAGGGGCTGGACTCTCTTCCACACTGGCGTTGCACGCAGTGAGAGGCGACGAGCTCGGGTGGCAATTCTTGTTGCCCCCCGGCTCAAAGCCTGCACGTTGGAGTTCAACCCGGTGGACGAGAGGGTAGCCTCCCTCCGCCTTCCGGTGGGGGGACGGGTCCTGACTGTTGTTTGTGCTTACGCACCAAACAGCAGTTCAGAGTACCCACCCTTTTTGGATACACTCGAGGGAGTACTGGAAAGTGCTCCCCCGGGTGATTCCCTTGTCCTACTGGGTGACTTCAACGCTCATGTTGGCAACGACAGTGAAACCTGGAGAGGCGTGATTGGGAATGGCCGCCCGGATCTGAACCCGAGTGGTGTTTTGTTATTGGACTTTTGTGCTCGTCACAGATTGTCCATAAAAAACACCATGTACCGATCCAGTGAGAGCTGAAGATCCTGGCCAGATGAAGCCTTCAGGACCACATCATCTGCAAAAAGCAGAGACCTAATCCTGCAGCCACTAAACCAGATCCCCTCAACGCCCTGACTGTGTCTAGAAATTCCGTCCATAAAAGTTATGAACAGAATCGGTGACAAAGGGCAGCCTTGGCGGAGTCCAACCCTCACTGGAAACGTGTCCGACTTACTGCCGGCAATGCGGACCAACCTCTGGCACTGATCATACAGGGAGCGGACCGCCACAATCAGACAGTCCGATACCCCGTACTCTCTGAGCACTCCCCACAGGACTTCCCGAGGGACACGGTCGAAGGCCTTCTCCAAGTCCAAAAAACACATGTAGACTGGTTGGGCAAACTCCCATGCACCCTCAAGGACCCTGCCGAGAGTATAGAGCTGGTCCACAGTTCCACGACCAGGACGAAAACCACACTGTTCCTCCTGAATCCGAGGTTCAACTATCCGGCGTAGCCTCCTCTCCAGTATACCTGAATAGACCTTACCGGGAAGGCTGAGGAGTGTGATCCCACGATAGTTAGAACACACCCTCCGGTTCCCCTTCTTAAAGAGAGGAACCACCACCCTGGTCTGCCAATCCAGAGGTACCACCCCCGATGTCCACGTTGTTTTTTTTATTTCTTGCAAATGTATTGAAAAATTTAAAAATCACATGTACATAAGTATTCACATCCTTTGCTCAATACTTTGTTGATACATCTTTGGCAGCTATTTCTCCCTCAAGTCTTTTAAACAGCTTGGAACACCTATCGTTTGGGCAGTTTCCATTCCTCTTTGCCCATTTCTCTTTGCAGCACCTCTCAAGCTCCGTCAGGTGGGATGGGAAGCGTTGGGTTTTCATCCAGGATGTCTCTGTACATTGCTGCATTCATATTTCCCTCTATCCTGACTAGTCTCCCATTCCTGCCGCTGAAAAACTCCCCCACAGCATGATGCTGTCACCACCACGCTTCACTGTTGGGATGGTATTGGCCTTGGTTTCCTCCAAACATGCAGAAAATGTTTAAAAAAAAAAAAAACTTTTCACACTGTCATTATGAGGTATTGTCTGGAGAATTGTGAGGACAAAAATGTAATTATTCGATTTTGGAATAAGGCTATAACATAACACATGGAAAAGCAAGAACATCCAGGAGCTGCAATACATACAAAATAGCGCTGCTAGGATCCTGATGAGAGTGCGGAAATACGACCACATCACACCAATTCTCAAATCCCTTCACTCAGGATTGAATACAAAGTCTCCCTACTAACCCACCAGTGCCTCCATGGAAATGCCCCCCTCTACCTCAAAGAACTACTCACCCCCAATTCCTCCACACGACACCTCAGGCTAACCTCCTCCAACCTCCGAGGACAAAGCTACGAACTACGGGAGACCGGGCTTTCTGTTCCGCCGCTCCCGGTCTGTGAAATGCTCTCCCTGACCACCTGAGGGCACCGCAGACTGTGGACGCTTTTAAAAAAAGGCTTAAAAACCCTCCTTTTTAAAAAAAAGCCTTTTTATAGATATATGCATACTCGTTCTAGCTACTAGGCTGTTCTAGTTTTTATTTTTTATTTATTATTTTTTTATTATCTTTTTGTTATTTTTTATTTTTTTTCAATACACTGTAGCACTTTGAGGTTGTTTGCTCAATGTAAAGTGCTTTTTTCAAATAAAATCTATTATTATTATTATTAAAAGAGTGAATACTTTCGGATTCACTGTAACTAAAATGGCGGAGGCGTGCACATTTTTAGAACTTATGCAGATCCCAAATTCAGATCAGCAGGTACCAGAAGGTAAGAATAGTTGGTTTTGCATATGCGTTGTATATTGTTGAATGAGAGCGTGTTTGAAATTGATGCATACTATATCATTTAAGCATCATTTGTCTTTTTCCAGATCTTCATGTGTGTGTTGTGGGTGCTGCAGCAATTGCTGGTCCTGGCTATGTACTGGGACGTGGCGGCTATCGGCGCCACCGAGGGGGCGGTGCTGATGGTGGACCTGCAGGACGAAGGTGAAGACGTGGCCCTGATGGGGTCCGACGACGAGCAGGTGCACACCTACAGAGCCGTCGCCTCCCACCAGCCGGAGACCTCCACTTCCACCTCGTCTGAAACGAGACGCGAGGGCTCCTCAGCTGATCCCGAGCCCTTCAAAAACTTCAGCGCCAGCAAAGGTGAGCAAGCGAGTTTTTTTTTTACTGGCCTTCCAGTCATGATTATCAGCCTTTCTTTCAGGAAGGAAAACTATTGATTTGTTCCTGCACACACACACACACACACACGTCTATTGTGCTTGTTGAATTGTGTAAGGTGGGTGAGATCACATTCCCATTGTATTGATTTTACCCCTGTGTTGCCTCCCCCCCCCCCCCCACACACACATTGTATGATGACATATGTCAGTTTGCATGTAAACACAGCTGAAAGACCTCTATTGATTAACCAGTCCACGCTGTGAAGTTGTGTATGCGTGCACGCGTCAGACCTTGATATTGATTCTCTCACTCTGTGAAAATGTGGCAGAGGAATGGTCAGATGGACAACAGACCGCTTTTATTGAGCAGCCTGCTGTGATGGGTTGCGGATGAAATGGAGAAGGAATCGGTGATGTGGTCAACTTTCCTCTTATTGATTTGTTCCTGTGCTGAGAAAAAGTTTACAGCTCTTGGAATGAATATCTGCAGTAAAACAAGAGAAAGTGAGCATTTCTTTTTTTTTTTTCTTTTTTTCTTCTTTTTTTTTCTTCTAGCATTTCTAGCCACTCGACTCCTCTCGGTTATTCATCTTTTTTTTTTTTTTCCAATGTTTTAATTTTGCCGTATGCGGTTTGAAAGAGTATATACCGTATTTTTCGGACCATAGGGCGCACCTGATTATAAGATGAGCGGGTCTAGTCAGGGCTTTTTTCATACAAAAGGCGCACGGGATTATAGGGCGCATTAAAGGCCTACTGAAAGCCACTACTACCGACCACGCAGTCTGATAGTTTATATATCAATGATGAAATCTTAACATTGCAACACATGCCAATACGGCCGGGTTAACTTATAAAGTGCAATTTTAAATTTCCCGCTAAACTTCCGGTTGAAAACGTCTGATGTATGATGACGTATGCACGTGACGTCAATGGTTGAAACGGAAGTTTTCGGACATCATTGTATCCAATACAAAAAGCTCGGTTTTCATCGCAAAATTCCACAGTATTCTGGACATCTGTGTTGGTGAATCTTTTGCAATTTGTTTAATGAACAATGAAGACTGCAAAGAAGAAAGCTGTAGGTGGGATCGGTGTATTAGCGGCTGGCTGCAGCAACACAACCAGGAGGACTTTGACTTGGATAGCAGACGCGCTATCTGATGCTAGCCGACGACCGCACGGATGATCGGGTAAAGTCCTTCGTCGCTCCGTCGATCGCTGGAACGCAGGTGAGCACGGGTGTTGATGAGCAGATGAGGGCTGGCTGGCGTAGGTGGAGAGCTAATGTTTTTATCATAGCTCTGACGAAGTCCCGTTGCTAAGTTAGCTTTAATGGCGTCGTTAGCAACAGCATTGTTAAGCTTCGCCAGGCTGGAAAGCATTAACCGTGTAGTTACATGTCCATGGTTTAATAGTATTGTTGATTTTCTGTCTATCCTTCCACTCAGGGGTTTATTTCTTTTGTTTCTATCTGCAGTTAAGCCCGATGCTATCACGTTAGCTCCGTAGCTAAAGTGCTTCGCCGATGTATTGTCGTGGAAATAAAAGTCACTGTGAATATCCATTTCGCGTTCTCTACTCTCATTTTCAAGAGGATATAGTATCCGAGGTGGTTTAAAATACAAATCCGTGATCCACAATAGAAAAAGGAGAAAGTGTGGAATCCAATGAGCCAGCTTGTACCTAAGTTACGGTCAGAGCGAAAAAAGATACGTCCTGCACTGCACTCTAGTCCTTCACTCATCCATGAATCTTTCATCCTCGCTCAAATTAATGGGGTAATCGTCGCTTTCTCTGTCCGAATTGCTCTCGCTGCTGGTGTAAACAATGGGGAAATGTGAGGAGCCCTTCAACCTGTGACGTCACGCTACTTCCGGTACAGGCAAGGCTTTTTTTTATCAGCGACCAAAAGTTGCAAACTTTATCGTCGATGTTCTCTACTAAATCCTTTCAGCAAAAATATGGCAATATCGCGAAATGATCAAGTATGACACATAGAATGGATCTGCTATCCCCGTTTAAATAAGAACATTTCATTTCAGTAGGCCTTTAAAGCAACCGCAGCACATACATATGCAACATATATGACATCTCCCTTTTTTTAACTTTTGTTTTTCTTTCCTTGTAAACAAAACAAAATCACACTGTATATGCATTCACAGCTTTTCTTTTCAAGTCTTCGAAAACAAGATCACCTAGCATCAATAATCAATCAAGCAATATTCAATCTGCTCAGAATACAAAACAACCGCAGCATCAAAGCACAACATTTGTATGTATCTGTTTCACATTCTTTCTTTTTTATTTTTTTTGGTAAGTCTCTCAAGTTCACAGAGTCAGTTTGTCCACAGGTTTTATCAGTCTGCCAGAGCGTGTGTACAGTCCAGTGTTGGTGAAACAGTGTCAGTAGTAATGACAGGGGAAGGCTGCTGTGTAGCAGTGTCATGTAGCTGTCCATCTGGAGGTAGAGTCGGTGTGTCTCTAGTTGGCTCAGGAATATGTTGCAGGTGACGACGGTTGCGCCTCAGTGTCGCCCCCTGTTGAGTCAGGATGATGTATGATCTTGGAGTTGTGCAGTCAGCAGTGATGACAGCGGGTGTTCCCCAGGCGTGCTGATTGTCCAGTTTGACGCGGACAGGATCACCAGGTCTCAACGACGGCAGGGGCTTTGCTCCATGTCGGAGGTTGAAGTAGAACTCGTGTTTCTCCTTCTCCTCTGCATATTTGCTCCTGACGGTTTTCAGACTAGGACATCGAGGAAGTAGGTTTTTCTCAAGTGTTGGAAGTGTTGTTTTTATCTTCCTGCCCATAAGCAGTTCAGCTGGGCTTGCACCAGTGGAGGTGCAGGGTGTAGAGCGGTAGCACATGAGAGCGAGTAGAGGATCTTTTTGTTTTAGAATAGTCTTTGCAATTTGGACTCCTCTCTCAGCATGTCTATTTCCTTGTGGATGATGGGGACTTGAGGTAATGTGCTCAAAGTCGTACTCTCTAGCGAACTCTCGGAATTCCTCACATGTGAACTGGGGCCCATTGTCACTAATTACTTGGTCTAGGCAACCGAATCTGGCTAATAGTGCTTTTAGCTTCAACACCACCTGTGAGGCAGTGGTTGTAGGCATGTGGAGTATCTCGAGGAACCTGGAGAAGTAGTCTGACACAACGAGGTAAGTATGTTTGTTATGATCACATACTGTAAGTCAATTGCAATTCTCTTCCAGGGCCGTTTAGGTAGAGGGGTCGAGATGAGGGGCTCTTTGCGCTGTGTGGGTCTGGACTTTCTGCTTGATTTCAGCTGAGATGCCATTCCACCACACTGAAGTGTTAGCCCGCTCTCTGCATTTTGACAGTCCCTGATGTCCATCATGGATTCGATCCAGGACATCTGCTCTTAGAGGGCTTGGGCTTATCATGCGACATCCTCTTGTGATGATTCCGTTGTACTCCGACAGTTCACTCCTTATAGGGTAATAGTCTCTGATGGCTAGTGGAACATCAGCCACATAGTCCGGCCATCCTGACTTGACACATTTAAGCACCATCTGTAAGTTGCTGTCAGCTGCTGTGGCTGCTCTTATGGTCCCAAGCTTTTGTGGTGTAGCTGGCATGTTGTCAACAACGGCTGCAATATAACATTCCACATCCGAGTGAGTGTCGGTCACCTCTGTCACGTTTTGCAGTGGACTACGCGACAGGGTGTCCGCTACAGTCAAGGTATTTCCTGGTGCATATTCGGCGGTTGGATTTTGAATCTCATTAGTCTCATTAACAGTCTCTGGCACCGTATCGGAACATTATCCAAATCTTTCTTGTTCATTAGCGGCACCAAGGGCTTGTGATCAGTGACTAGCCTAAAGTTCTCAAGGCCCACAAGGTACTTCTCAAACCTTTCACATGCCCAGACGCTTGCCAGGCACTGGGCGTATCTGGTTTCCGCCTCAGACAGACGACGTGAGCAATAAGCGACTGGCTTCCAGTTTCCATCGTGTAGTTGCAGCAGCACTCCGCTGATGCCGTAGCTACTAGCATCAGCCGACACTGTTGTAGGTCGATTCACGTCGTAGAACTTTAGAACTGGAGAAGTAGACAGGATGTCTTTGATGCGCTGGAACGCCTCCTGCTGCGCATGGTCCCACGTCCATTCGGTTTGGGATCTCAACAGTTCATAAAGTGGCTGACCCACTGTTGACAGATTTGGGATATATTTTCCCAGGAACGTGAACATTCCAAGGCCACGTCTGAGTTCCTGTACATTCTGTGGTGGTGGTTGCTCTCTGATGGCTTTGACTTTATTGGGATCCGGTTTCACACCTGTTTTGTCGATCACCTGGCCAAGGTTGTTAAGTTGTTTCTGTCTGAACACTCACTTGTCTCTGTTTAGCTTTAGGCCAGCTGACTTGACTCTCTCCAGCACCTTTGTTAGATGCTGGTCGTGCTGTTCTGGAGTGTTTCCATACACCAGGATGTCATCCATGTAAACAGCTACTCCATCCAAGCCATTCAGAGTCTCCACCATTTTCCTTTGGAAGATTTCTTGAGCACTTGTGGTGCCGAATGGGAGCCGCTTAAAAGAGTATCTCCCGAAGGGTGTTATGAAGGTGGTTAACTTACTGCTTTCAGGATCTAGGGGTATCTGCCAAAAAGCCTGAGGCAGCGTCCAGTGATGTAAACATTGTAGCGCCACTCAGCTTTGCAGTTATTTCCTCAGCAGTTGGGAGGACGTACCTCTCTCTCCTTACAGAATCGTTTAGCCTCTTCAGGTCCACGCAGATGCGCACTTTGTTGTTCTTTCTTGCAACTGGTACCATCGGTGCACACCAGTCTGTAGGCTCAGTCACATTTTCAATTACAGCATTTTTCTCCATACGCAGTAGCTCCTTTTTGATCTTCTGTATGAGAGGCAGTGGTACCCTGCGGGCTGTATACACTGCATATGGCTCAGCATTCTTCTTTAACAGTATTTTGACTGGGTCTGTTTTGAGAGTTCCATGTTCTCCAAATGCACTCCAAAAGTACTCGTCGTATTTTCCTAACACAACGTCGAACTTTTTCTGATCATCCTCTGACAACGTGAACGACTTGAAAATGTTTTCAGCCTCTGGACCCATAGCATATATCAGGCAACTGACCTGTACTTCGCCGTCCTCCTTTGCTAGTTTTGTTGCTATGCGATACCGTTGGAAACGTTGTTTCCAATCTCCCCATTCATTTAGTCGGTCGAACGCAAAACTATCCGCAGGATTAAACTTGGCCATTTTCTTGACGCGACGTGACTGTCCGTCACTTCTGGATGTTCTTGCTTGGGATCCCGACAAGAAGTGTGTTGCAGTAGTCTAGCCTGGAGGAGACAAAAAAAGACATTGAAGCTTAGGGAAGGCTATGCAAAACGAAACTAACACTGAACTAGCTACAAAGTAAACAAAAACAGAATGCTGGACGACAGCAAAGACTTGCGGTGGAGCAGAGACGGCGTCCACAAAGTACATCCGAACATGACATGACAATCAACAATGTCCACACAAAGAAGGATAAAAACAACTGAAATATTCTTGATTGCTTAAACCAGGGGTGTCCAAAGTGCGGCCCGGGGGCCATTTCCGGCCCGCAGGTCATTTTTTAACGGCCCCACGGCACATTTTAAAAATACTATTGAAAAAAATTTAAAACATAAAAAGTGGTATAAAAGAGCAAACAGGTGAAATGTAACAAGAAAATGTTGCAATGTTTACTCTAATAACACAAAGCTGCCATGCAGGCTTTTTCTTTCTTTATAAAATAATAATGAATCAAAATCAATGTCATTATGAATTATTGACCTATTCAAGGCTCCAATTAAGTCACATTAAATATTCCACTTTGAGATATTTTTTGGGGAAAAATGTTGCATATTTTGTGTTTGCCATACAAAAAATTGAGCTGTTTTTTTTTTTAAAGAAGGGCCTAAAACGAACAAACAAAAAACATAAACAACAATAGAACTTATAATTGACGGTTAGATCTGAAGTTGATCTTGAGATTATTGTGTTAAAAGTAAACAGTAAAAAAAATGTATAATTTATTTTTTAACACTTTAATGAGTAGGACCCTTTTGGATCCACAATAATTTTAGAGTGATTTGTTTTTAAGTGCCATTGCTCAAAAAATAATAATGAATTAAAATCAATGGTGTTATTGACCTTTTTACGGCTCCAATTATTATATAATGTCAAATATTCTACTGAAAAATTTTATTGGGTGAAAATATTGCATATTTTGTGTTTTTTCCATTTAAAAAAATCGGTTTTCTTTGACAAAAAGAGCATACAACTTAAATCTTTAAAAACGTTATATTGACAGATAGACCTAATGTTGACCTAGAGATTTAAAACTTGAATAATAATAAAAATAATAATACTGAATAATGACACATTTTTTATATTTTTTTTGACCAAAACCCTTTGGGGTACCCGGCCGGGATCAAGCTTGAGTGGAGGCCTAAATGTATATTTTTTTTATACATATATATTGTATTGGTTTTTTAAATAAAAAAATATCAAAATGGCCCCTGCTTGCTTTGATTTGTCAGTGTGCGGCCCTCAGTGGAAAAAGTTTGGACACCCCTGGCCTAAAGCAAGGCAAACATAGGGCAACGCAAACATTTTGCCCGCCGAACATCACCCAAATAGGCTTGATGAAACCAATCAAACTCCAGTTACTCATGTATGCAGTACTCCCATCACGCCACAGGGGGCAACAGAGAGCCTTATGTGTCACAATGAAGCAGTAGTGAGGTGAGTAGAAGAAGACTACTCCATTTTTTAAACCAAAAAATGGCACTGTCGACCCTGAAATTATTTTCAAACATTTTTAAAAATCGGACATTTAACAGCGACTGGACAACAAAGTATGAATGTTCTGCCCTGAGTTAGTGCTGGAGTCATTGTTTCCTGTCGTACCTTTTTAAGCGACGGACACACTATTCCAGACCAGCAGCAACAACAGAGAAGTCCACACGTGTAAGCTTCATCACGAAACTTATTCAAAGCTTCGTAAGTAAATATTGTGCATGAAGATATTTAGTTGGTTTTGTATTGAAATTGCTGACTTTGTGATGTTATTTTTTGACTGAGTAACTAGCTGACGATCAAAGCTTGTTTAATACATGTAGTGCGAAGTTTGACCAGTAGAGGGTGATAATGCTACACTTTAGGTTTAATTGTGTTGATGTTTGCTGTGGATGTTGTTTCAATTCCGTAGTTTACTGTGTGAATGTATTAACACTAAACCTTCTATTTTATGTATGTAAAATACACAATGGACGTTACGCTTTTGTTACATTTATTTTATGTTTATACTTTCAGTCTTACACACCTAAATGAAGGAAGACCTGAATTGATTAACGGGTGTTCAATCAATCAATCAATCAATCAATATTTATTTATATATATTTAGTGGTCAATTGTACGGAATATGTACTGTACTGTGCGATCTACTAATGCAAGTCTCAATCAATCAATCAAAAAGAAGTGTAAGGAAATAAAACGGAGGAAGGAAAATAATTCAAAATAAGGAACAGCGATCTGCAACTTTGTTTCTTCATGCTGTTAACTATCTGTCTAGTTGCACACGCTGGAAAGAGTAGCGGGGGCACAATAATGAATTTATTGACAGAGCAGTGTAGAACTTACACTTAGACAAACAAGGGAAATTGTTCCACACAGTAGCTCAGTAACAAAGGATAATGTACACAAGGGCACAAAAAGAGGGCGAAAACAAAAAGTGAAGTGAATTATATTTATATAGCGCTTTTCTCTAGTGACTCAAAGCGCTTTACATAGTGAAACCCAATATCTAAGTTACATTTAAAGCAGTGTGGGTGGCACTGGGAGCAGGTGGGTAAAGCGTCTTGCCCAAGGACACAACGGCAGTGACTAGGATGGCGGAAGCGGGGATCGAACCTGGAACCCTCAAGTTGCTGGCACGGCCGCTCTACCAACCGAGCTATACCGAAAAGGTATAAAGTAGACTAAAATTGTACCATTGTAGCAATATAAATATAACATGTATGTAATATTTACATAATATATATACAGTATATAGGGCAGCACGGTGGAAGAGGGGTTAGTGCATCTGCCTCACAATACGAAGGTCCTGGGTTCGATCCTGCGCTCGGGATCTGTCTGTGTGGAGTTTGCATGTCCTCCCCGCGACTGCTTGGAATTTGGGACATGCTCTCCCTGAGAGTTGTTTATATGGTCTTGTTTAAAAATATATCGATATATCTTACAAACTCGATATATCGCCCAGGCCTAGTTTAAAGTGTACCGTATTTTTTCGGAGTATAAGTCGCTCCGGAGTATAAGTCGCACCGGACGAAAATGCATAATAAAGAAGGGAAAAAACATATATAAGTCGCACTGGAGTATAAGTCGTATTTTTTTGGGAAATGTATTTGATAAAAGCCAACACCAAGAATAGACATTTGAAAGGCAATTTAAAATAAATAAAGAATAGTGAACAACAGGCTGAATAAGTGTACGTTATATCAGTGTTTTTTTTTTTCATTGTTTTTTTTTCATTTTTTTTTTTGATCTATATTGATATATAATGCATATATTGTGTTTTTTATGTTGATTTAATAAAAAAATTAAAATAAAACAAATATTTTATTTTTATTTATTTTTTTAATTTATTGCGCGGCCCGGTACTACAGACCGATTGGTTGGGGACCACTGCGTTATATGACAAATAAATAACCAACTGAGAACGTGCCTGGTATGTTAACGTAACATATTACGGCAGTGGTTCTCAAACTTTTTTTGTCATCCCCCACTTTGGACAAGGGGGAGTTTTCAAGCCCCACCTGCCCCCATCGCCCCAACAGAACGCTAATGCCAAGCTTAACATTTTCAAATTTATTGAACATCAAGTAACATCAAGTTGTATACATTCAAAGTCAATAACATAAAATAACATCAAGTTCAATAATAAATAAAATAACTGTGCAGCTGTGGTATAACTTGCATCAAGTTCAATATCAAATAAAATAACTTGCATCAAGTTCAATAATAAATAAAGCAAAAGTGTTATAACTTGCATCAAGTTCAATAATAAATCAAAAAAAGTGTTATAACTTGCATCAAGTTCAATAATAAATCAAATAAAAGTGTTATAACTTGCATCAAGTTCAATAATGAATAAAAAAAGTGTTATAACTTGCATCAAGTTCAATAATAAATAAAACAAAAGTGTTATAACTTGCATCAAGTTCAATAATAAATCAAAAAAAGTGTTATAACTTGCATCAAATTCAATAATAAATCAAATAAAAGTGTTATAACTTGCATCAAGTTCAATAATAAATCAAATAAAAGTGTTATAACTTGCATCAAGTTCAATAATAAATCAAATAAAAGTGTTATAACTTGCATCAAGTTCAATAATAAATCAAATAACTTGCATCGAGTTCAATAATAAATAAAAATAAAAGTGCCACTTTGCAATCTTTGCAAAAACAAAAGGAGGAGCTAATGCATTCGGCAAGACAGGGCAAGTGAACATGAGTTTTACAGTACTCCAGCATTAGTGGCTGCAATGAGCTTGTTTTGCACTGCACAGCTTTTCAAATCGGGGTTGCAGGCTTGACACTGCCACTGTTAAAACCTCATTGAGTTCGGGGCTGAGCTGCCTTGACGCGAGTGCTTCCCGGTGAATGACACAGTGTGTCCAATGCGCATTTGGCGCAACCCTCTTTATTAGAGCCTGCAGCCCGTTTCTTTACCCTGCCATGGTCCGTGCGCCATCAGAGCAAAAGCCCACACAGTTTTCCCATTTAAGGTCGTGTTCTTTGAGGAAACTGTCCATTATATTGAACAGCTCATCAGCAGTGGCTCTATTTTTTATGTATTTGCAAAACAGCAAATCCTCGCACAGTGACTCGCCATTCACAAAGCTTCCGCTTAGCCCCGCCCCCATTAGTTACTGTTGCTATGTCTGTCAAACTTTCGCTCCTACCTAGAAATTTACAGCCTACAGGAAAAATAAGTAATTTACATTTATTTATATAGCGGATTTCACAGACAGAATCACAACATGATTTACAGTGTGTATAGAAAATGAAAGCACAGTAAAAAAAAAAAAATCTAAGAATATAATTGAAAAAAAAAAAAATTAAAGTGAAATTTCCTCCCGTTCCCCGCGCCCCACCTGTCATGTCTCTATTCCCCACCAGTGGGGCACGCCCCACACTTTGAGAAACGCTGTATTATGGTAAGAGTCATTCAAATAACTATAACATATAGAACAGGGGTGTCCAAACTTTTTCCACTTAGGGCCACAGACTGAAAAATCCAAGCATGCGGGGGCCATTTTTATATATATATTTTTTTTTTTAAAACCAATACAATATATAGGTTGTTTTTTTTTAACCTTATGGCTTTCCTCAAGTTTGGTCCCCGGTACCATGAAGGGTCTCAGTCATAAAAATGTTAGAAATAAGTCATAAATTATTATTTTTTCATTTAACGCTTGAATCTCGAGATCAACTTCAGGTCTGTCTGTCATTATGACATTTTTTTAAAATTTTGTTTTTATGTTTATGCCCTTTATGTCAAAACCCTTATTTATATGGCAAACACACAAACTATGCAACATTTTCCCCCAAAACATTTCAAAGTGGAATATTTGATGTGAAGTAATTGGAACCCTAAATAGGTCAATAATTCATAACAATAAAAAAATAAAAAGAATAAGTGTTGAAAATAGGCCAAATTTCTATTTTTTTTTTTACTATTAACGCTTAAGTCCGTAGATCTGTTGATTATAAGATTTTATAACTTTTTAATTTTTTTTTGTTTGTTTGTTTGTTGCCCTTTTTGTGAAAGAAAACTTTGTTTTGCACAAAATATGCAATATTTTCCCCCAAAAATATTTCAAAGTGGAATTGTTCCAGTGAAGTCATTGGAGCCTTCAATAGGTCAATAACAGTCCGCATGGCAGCTTTGTGTTATTAGTGTCAACTTTGCCACTTTTTCTTGTTACATTTCACCTGTTTACTCTTTTATTACACTTTTTCATGTTTTACATGTAGTATTTGCAGAATGTGCCGGGCGGGGGCCGTTAACAAATTAGCTGGGGGCCACAAATGGCCCTCGGGCCGCATTTTGGACATACCTGATATAGAACATGCTATACGTTTACCAAACAATCTGTCACTCCTAATCGCTAAATCCCATGAAATCTTATACGTAAAGTCTCTTACGTGAATGAGCTAAATAATATTTAATATTTTACGGTTGTCATGTCTGTGTGATCATGTTTTGTTTTTGTCATGTTCAATTTTGTTTTGGACTCTTTGTGCACTTTTGTTTGTTTTGTCACCCTAGCAACCATTAGTTTTCACCTGTCATGTCACGCACCTGTTTTCACTAATCATGTCGCTATTATTTAAGCCCATTGTTGCCAGGAAGTCAGCCTGGCGACATCACACTCTCTACACACCCTTATGATCCATGCTGCTCTTTTTCATGCCCCTTTCTCGTCCAAGTAAGTTTTCTTTATTCATGCCATAGTTTGCAAGTTTTGTTTTATGTCCATAGTTCTGCCTTTGTGCGAGTTTTTGTTTTTATAGCCAAGTTTTGTACTTCCGCCCTTGTAGTGATGGGTTGATGAGGCGTCATGAAGCGTTTCGACACATTGCAAAACTGTATTGATACTGTGTCGATACTGTGTCACTAAATACTGACATCTGCTGGACATTAAAAATCCCTACAGGCAACCTATGGACCGACTCAACTGACACTGATTTTATGACCTAGTATATACAATAATATAAACCAAGTCATTGTATTTCATTTAGGATTATTTCATATCTTCATTTAAATAAAGATATATTTTTATCTTTTTTAGATACAGTCAATAAATAATGTGAACATGATTCATAACATGGAAAACTAAGAGCACGTGTTGTGAATGAGGATGCTTGTGGACTGGGATTTAAATTTTTTTTTTTTTTACACATTTTTATTAAAAAAAACAGTTTTTCAAACGTATTCAATTTTAGATGATTTCTCTTAGTTATTATTTCTCCTGCTGTAGAAAAGACCCGCTCACAGGCAATGTTCCCTCTAATTGTTCTGAGCAAACACAAAGACTCCCTGAGCATTCAGTGGAGCACATGTGAGCAACATCACACGTGGCAATACCAGCAGCACCCCTGTCTCAAACCAATCTTTTATAATAACACTCAAATGAGAGGAGTCATTTTCATGAGATTATTTTGGAATATTAGTGATTTGGCCCACTTGTAATGAAAATAAAAGAAATCTTGTTTTTCATAAGCTATGGATTAGTATTGTACAATATGTCTGGGTGGGGGTCCTGCTTTGGAAATAATTTGTAGCCCTTTCAGAGATCACATTTAGTTCCCCTTAAACATCCTCATGTTGCACAATGAAATGTAAGCATAGGATGAAGTGTGCATTCCTGTAACTTTCTCTAGTAACAGCATTCCATGATTAATATCAATAAATTAACATTAATAATAAATGACAGTAGAATAAGCACACGTATGACTGAGGAGTCATAGTGTAACTTTGTGTGGTGTTTGAGTTGTCCGACTTTTTGTGTGGCCATAAACGCACCAGTGGTTTAGTGGTATGCGTGTCGGTGACAGATGACAAGTTGGTTTTGGCCTGGTTTGTACGGCAGAAAATGATTAGTTTTTCGAGATAGAAGTGTTTTACTCATGTTTTTGGTGTGGTTATGGCCGAATATGAACAGTTTTGCTCAATAAAGTGATCGATATAATTCCTGTCCTCGAAGCATCTCGATAGACGTTGCAATAATTGAACGATGTTCAATTGAACGGTGTTGACGAACACCGTTAGGGCCGCTTGTATTCACTGTCACTCAAAGTTGCATTGCAAAATTACACAGAATAAATGTGTTTATTTTGTTTAGAATTCAGATGGGTTTGATTTGGTGCGCGGCATATATTTGCTGCGCGCAGAGGACGCTTGAGCAGTGCGCAATTGCGCAGGCACGCACCTTAGAGGGAACGTTGCTCACAGAGCACAGAGGAGGTGTCAGTGCGATACAGTTCGCGTATCGGTCACGTGACCAAAACAGCTCATGATCGGTCACGTGACTTTCTAAAAGCGGTACGCGCACCGACACAGGGTATCGCTCTATGAGCTCGACGCATGCGCCGATGCGTCGGTGTTGCCGGACCCATCACTACGCCCTTGTGCGCGCCTTTTGTTTATTCCTTTTTTTTTTTAGTGTTAAAATTAAATATGTATTCACCTTCACGCCATGTCTGGTCCAAATCATTTGCACCACGGGAGAACAAACCGCGCCTAAGTCCAAGTCTTGACAACGGTAATGTGTTAATAATTTCACACATAAGTCGCTCCTGAGTATAAGTCGCACCCCCCGGCCAAACTATGAAAAAAACTGTGACTTATAGTCCGAATAATACGGTACAAACTTTTTTCGGGGCTGGAACTAATTATTCATATTGACATTGTTTCTTATGGAGAAATTTGCTTCAAGATACAAACTTTTCTATTTACGAACCCTGCGAGAACCATCCATCCATCCATTTTCTACCACTTGTCCCTGTTGGGGTCGCGGCGGGTGCTGGAGCCTATCTCAGCTGCATTCGGGCGGAAGGCGGTGTACACCTGGACAAGTCGCCACCTCATCGCAGGGCCAACACAGATAGACAGACAACTTTCACACTCACATTCACACACTAGGGCCAATTTAGTGTTGCCAATCAACCTATCCCCAGGTGCGTGTTTTTGGCGGTGGGAGGGAGCCGGAGTACCCGGAGGGAACCCACGCAGTCACGGGGAGACCACGCAAACTTCACACAGAAAGATCCCGAGCCTGGTATTGAACCCAGGACTACTCAGGACCTTCGTATTGTGAGGCACATGCACTCCAATTACCGTATTTTTCGGACTATAAGTCGCAGTTTTTTTCATAGTTTGGCCAGGCTCCAGTGCGACTTATAAATGTTTTTTTCCTTTTTTATCATGCATTTTCGGCAGGTGCGACTTATACTCTGGTGCGACTTATACTCCGAAAAATACGGTAAGTTTTAAAATCCATGTTCCACTATACTTTTTTGTTCTTTTAAAAGCCTTCTGAAAGCCACTACTACCGACCACGCAGTCTGATAGTTTATATATCAATGATGAAATCTTAACATTGCAACACATGCCAATACGGCCGGGTTAACTTATAAAGTGCAATGTTAAATTTCCGTCTATGTATGATGACGTATGCGCGTGACGTCAATCGTTGAAACGGAAGTATTCGGACACATTGTATCCAATACAAACAGCTCTGTTTTCATCTCAAAATTCCACAGTATTCTGGACATCTGTGTTGGTGAATCTTTTGCAATTTGTTTAATGAACAATGGAGACTGCAGAGAAGAAAGTTGTAGGTGGGATCGGTGTATTAGCGGCCGGCTGCAGCAACACAACCAGGAGGACTTTGACTTGGATAGCAGACGCGCTATCCGACGCTAGCCGCCGACCGCATCTATGATCGAATGAAGTCCTTTGTCGCTCCGTCGATCGCTGGAACGCAGGTGAGCACGGGTGTTGATGAGCAGATGAGGGCTGGCTGGCGTAGGTGGATAGTTAATGTTTTTAGCATAGCTCTGTGAGGTCCCGTTGCTAAGTTAGCTTCAATGGCGTCGTTAGCAACAGCATTGTTAAGCTTCGCCAGGCTAGAAAGCATTAACCGTGTAGTTACAGGTCCATGGTTTAATAGTATTGTTGATTTTCTGTCTATCCTTCCAGTCAGGGGTTTATTTCTTTTGTTTCTATCTGCATTTGAGCCCGATGCTATCACGTTAGCTCCGTAGCTAAAGTGCTTTGCCGATGTATTGTCGTGGTGATAAAAGTCACTGTGAATGTCCATTTCGCGTTCTCGACTCTCATTTTCAAGAGGATATAGTATCCGAGGTGTTTTAAAATACAAATCCGTGATCCACAATAGAAAAAGGAGCGAGTGTGGAATCCAATGAGCCAGCTTGTACCTAAGTTACGGTCAGAGCGAAAAAAGATGCGTCCTACACTGCACTCTAGTCCTTCACTCTCACGTTCCTCATCCACGAATCTTTCATCCTGGCTCAAATTAATGGGGTAATCGTCGCTTTCTCGGTCCGAATCACTCTCGCTGCTGGTGTAAACAATGGGGAAATGTGAGGAGCCTTTCAACCTGCGACGTCACGCTACTTCCGGTACAGGCAAGGCTTTTTTTTATCAGCGACCAAAAGTTGTGAACTTTATCGTCGATGTTCTCTACTAAATCCTTTCAGCAAAAATATGGCAATATCGCAAAATGATCAAATATGACACATAGAATGGATCTGCTATCCCCTTTTAAATAAAAAAAAATTCATTTCAGTAGGCCTTTAAATAAAACCAAACCCTTCTGCCAAGCGACCGCCTCAAAATGGGAACCATTTGAATACAAAGCTTAGACCACACAGTGCAATATCAAGCACTTCTCTTCAGCCATCTGGCCAACATATCCAAATTTAGCAGCAAGCACAGCTCAGTTTTCACTCCTCTCCAAGTCCCTTTTTTTTTTCCAACATTCCCTACTGGAATAGATCACAATTTGGAAATGATAAGAATACACTTAGTTCTTTATTGCAGTTTGGATTTTAGCAAAATAAGCAGGCCATTTATCTCCCAGCCAAGTTGTGCACTGCCTGCCCAAGTTTTCTTTTCTCTTTAGAGAGCGTTTTCCTCGGCATAAATCGCCAGTTTAAGCTTTCAATTTAATGGTAGCACTTCAGCTGATTTTATGATTTTTTTTTTTTTTACTTCCCTCTTTGGTTTGCTCAGTGCCGCTCTCTCTTTGTCTTCCGCCCTGTAGAGTTCCTGAGGGAGGAGGTGATTGTTCTCCTCACCGCTCAGTTCATCACTCTCTTCAATCAGACTGCGCTGGAGGTGAGAGCTGCCATCAGCCGGAATTTCCTAGAAGTCCTCACGTCACACTCAGAGCCTCAACCCGCCGAAAAAAAGTACTTTGTAAAACTGATCAAGTGATAATGCAGAGCAAATTCAGAGTGCAAAAAAAAGTACATGCATGTATCTTTACTTGGGATGATTTTCATTTGTTTTTATTTTTTTATTTTTTTTTGTCCTGTTCAGCTTCTCAGGCAAATCATATAGTAGATGTAGATGCCCATATCGGCTGTTCAGATTTACTTTACAAAAGAGAAGTGTAGGATACTTCTCTTGTTGCCTTATTTGTATTTGACTTTATTAAATGTATTTATATTATCATTTGGTGCAGCCGGGCCGGAGCAGGAGGGGATAGAAAGAGGAAAAAAAGGGATGATGTTTGGTAAGAAATTATCATGTTCGAGCCCATTATCGGATCCTCTTATCGAACCGATTCCTTATCGATTCTCTTATCGAATCCAGATAGGTTGTTGTATGTGGGAAAAAAAACACAATATTTGGTTTAACAAAAGCTCACTTTTATTTTATAAGAAAAAAATAAAATAAAATAAATAAGTATTGACTGTTGTTACCCAAAGTATATTACCATATTTTCCGCACCATAAGGCGCCCCGTGTTATTAGCCGCATGTTCAATGAACGGCATATTTCAAAACTTTGTTTACCTATTAGCCGCCCCGTGCTATTAGCCGCACCTACGCTACGCTAAAGGGAATGTCAACAAAACAGTCAGATAGGTCAGTCAAACTTTAATAATATATTACAAACCAGCGTTCTAACAATTCTGTTCACTCCCAAAATGTAATGTGCAAATGTGCAATCACAAAAATAGTAACACTCAAAATAGTGCAAAGCAATAGCAACATCAATAACTCAACGTTGCTCATACGTTAGTGTCACACAACACACAAAATAAACATTTAAAGCTCACTTTCTGAAGTTATTACTCATCCACAAATCCATCGAATTATTCTTCTTCGGTGTGCTTCACTTGTTTTTTGGCACCATCTGTGATGTGGACGCGCATGCAGTCGTAGATCAACAGGGATAGCTGCGTGAAAAAAGTCACCCGGTGTCTTCGCTCATCTTTTCTTCATCCATCCATCCCTTCGAGTTAGCTTTTATGATGACGCCGGCTGGAAAGTTCTCTTTTGGCAAGGTCTTCCTTTTGAATATCACCGTAGGTGGAAGTTTCTGGCCGTTAGCATGGCAAGCTAGCTAGCTCACGGTGAAGGACGACTTCTCATTGCCTGTGGTGCGAATATTCACCGTACGTGGTCCCGTTGTATCCACAGTGCGGTTCACAGGAATATCAAAAGTCAGTGGAACCTTGTACGCGTGTCTCTTAGTAGGAGACATTTTGTGCTCTTTACAGAAACACACAAATGAAATGAAACGTAATATCCGCGCGCTTCTTCTTCTACGGGGGCGGGTGCTCACCTTGGCGGTTGCTTACAGTAGAAGAAGAAGCGCTTCCTCTTCTATGGAGCGGTTGCTTACCGTAGAAGAAGAAGCGCTTCCTCTTCTACGGGGAAAAAAAAATTGGCGGCTGTTTACCGTAGTTGCGAGACCTAAACTTTATGAAAATAAATATTAATATTAATCCATATATAAGGCGCACCGGGTTATTAGCCGCACTGTCAGCTTTTGAGAAAAATTGTGGTTTTTAGGTGCGGCTTATGGTGCGGAAAATACGGTAAGTGGGATTTTTTAGAAAAACAAATGTATACAGTAACACAAAAACAACCTGTCTCTGTGATCACTATAGGTGTATAAATAATAATATAGTGTTAAATAATGTCCATCCGTTGGGCACAAAACTGAAAATAATACAGCTCTCCAAAAAGTGCACTTCTGCTGCTATTGGAACATACTAACTACACACACAGGCAGACAGCTAACAAACAATCCCAAGACGTCTAATAAAGTTCCAAAACAGATTAACCCATTTAGGCTCTTTATTGTTGTTGATCTTGCGTTGTCTTTTCCTATCTTTACTTTTGTCTTGCACTGGACTGTTATTTTTTATTTTTTTAAACTGAAATACACACAATGACAAATGTATAAGCTATGCGATGCAATTAACATACTGAAATTTTATACACAATATGTAAATATTAGCTTCAAACAAATACTTCTGAGTGTTGAAACTATTTTGATGGTGGAAATACACAACTGGCAGCCATTTTAAGTCCTCAAAACATCCATTGAAACAGTGCACAAAAATCGTTTTTCATTAAACATCTTAGTATCAAATGTAACCACTTTCCACCTTAATATTGAGTTACATAAACAAGTTAAACAGTTTACTTACAGACTTATCTTTTCCAAGGCTTGTAAGAGCTAACACAACTTGTCTACTTCTCAATTGTCTCATGAACTGAACTGACGTCGCCAACCCGGAAGTGCCCAAACTAATGACGCATAGTATTTTCATATCGCCACAAGGTGTCAGTAAGAGTCTACAATCAAATGGGCATAACATTGCCCATTTGGGATTCGTTCCCAGGGATTTGAATAAAGAACCAACTCTTTTTCTTTACTATAGTGGCCTCGATAACGGGAACCGGTTCTCAAAAAGGGATTCGAGTCCATGGAATCGGTTCTTTTCTTATCGAACAACCGGGAGAACCGGTTTCGAACATCATCCCTAATAAGCTAATCGAGGAAATATGGACAGACTAGGGTTGTACGGTATACCGGTACTGGTATAGTATCGCGGCACTAATGAATCAATTTGAAAAAGGTCCATATGCACCATAAAATAAAAATCAGATTTATACCCATTTAAATACATTACAAAGCACAAGCTAACTGATAGCATGCTAATGTTAGCTTGCTTGCATGCTAACATAAGCATGATAGTTTTTTAGCTAAATTTGCTTCTGTTTACCCCAGAGTCAAATAACTTGGTACGTGACATTTGTTAACTGTTAGCATGCAAACGTTAGCATGCTAGCAAACTAATATTAGCATGCTAACTTTTTTTTTTGCTGTTTTTTGATTTTTTTCTCTACTTCCGCAGCCATGCACCTTTGTGAGACATGCTAACTGTTAGCATGCCATCGTTAGCACACATGCTAAGTGTTAAATTTTAATATAAGCATGCTAATGTTTTAGGCTAGATCTATAGCTCATTTTGTACACTTGCACCTAAAACTCACAGATTCGGACACTCGGCACCTTCTTAAAAGTACGGTGGCTTCCGACGACCAGAGGTCCAGGGCACAGATTGCAGGACCATCAAAATTTACGTGGGAATTTTGTAGTTCTTACTACAATACTATAATTTGAAAAACGTCCATATGCACCATAAAATAAAATTCAGAAGTATACCTATTTGTATACATTACAAAGCACAAGCTAACTGATGCTAACGTTAGCTTGCTTGCATGCTAACATAAGCTACATTTGCTTCGGTTTACCCCGGAGTCAAATAACTTGGTACGTGACATTTGTTTACTGTTAGCATGAAAACGTTAGCATGCTAGCATGCTAATATTACATTACAAAGCACAAGCTAACTGATAGCATGCTAATGTTAGCTTGCTTGCATGCCAACACAAGCATGATATTTTTTTTAGCAAAATCTGCTTCTGTTTACCCCAGTGTGGTACGTGACATTTGTTTACTGTTAGCATGAAAATGTTATCATGCTAGCAAGCTAATATTAGCATGCTAACTCTTTTTTTGTTGCTGTTTTTTCCCTTTTTTCTCTACTTCCGCAGCCATACACCTTACAGCCGTGTTACTTGATATGTGAGACATGCTAACTGTTAGCATGCCATCGTTAGCACACATGCTAAGTGTTACATTTTAATGTAAGCATGCTAATGTTTTAGGCTAGATCTATAGCTCATTTTGTACACTTGCACCTAAAATTCACAGATTCGGACACTCGGCACCGTCTTAAAAGTACGGCGGCTTCTGACGAAGCCCCGGCCAGAGGTCCAGGGCACAGATTGCAGGACCATCAAAATTTCCTTGGGAATTTTCTAGTTCTTAATATAATATTGTAATTTAAAAAAACGTCCATATGCACCATAAAATTTTATTCAGAATTATACCTATTTAAATACATTTCAAAGCACAAGCTAACTGATGCTAAAGTTAGCTTGCTTTCATGCTAACATAAGCTACATTAGCTTCGGTTTACCCCAGAGTCAAATAACTTGGTACGTGACATTTGTTTACTGTTAGCATGAAAACGTTAGCATGCTAGCAAGCTAATATCAGCATGCTAATATTACATTACATAGCACAAGCTAACTGATAGCATGCTAATGTTAGCTTGCTTGCATGCCAACACAAGCATGATATTTTTTTAGCAAAATTTGCTTCTGTTTACCCCAGTGTGGTACGTGACATTTTTTTACTGTTAGCATGAAAACGTTAGCATGCTAACTTTTTTTTTGTTGCTGTTTTTTCCCTTTTTTCTCTACTTCCGCAGCCATACACCTTACAGCCGTGTAACTTCATATGTGAGACATGCTAACTGTTAGCATGCCATCGTTAGCACACATGCTAAGTGTTACATTTTAATATAAGCATGCTAATGTTTTAGGCTAAAGCTATAGCCCATTTTGTACACTTGCAACTAAAACTCACAGATTCGGACACTCGGCACCATCTTAAAAGTACGGCGGTCCGGGGCACAGATTGCAGGCCCATCAAAATTTCCACAGGAATGTTCTAGTTCATACTATTATACTATAATTTGAGCAAATCAATGACTTGCAGTTAAGTAAAACGTTTAAAAATGTCTCTGGATTACATTCTGACAACAAAAGTGTACAAATATTGGGGTCTTTTCTTAAGAAAATGTTATTTATGGAAGCGAGTAATAACCTGATTCATCATAATGAAGCACAATTGAAGAGAATGATTAATCTGATTTAAAAAGTGCATCACTTGACAGGCCTAAAAAAAATCACCAAAAAAAAATTCCCCCATCAAAGAGCCCTGCGGTCATTTTTAACAGCCATTTATAGGTTATCAAACCTCTGACCGATGAATAGTTGAACTACTTTGCCACATCAAGGGCCTCAATTGTCATAATTTTAATATAAAAAAAGGACCAGTTCTTTTGATCTGGTCCACATTGGGATTTTAAATAGTTTTTACATCCGCCCGAATGACCTCGTTGTAACAATATGTTTTCCCCCAACCCCCAGACCATGGTGACTCCTCTGACGCAGCGCTACTTTGGCTTTGGCGAGCTGGGCAACAGTGTGATGTACAGCCTGTGTGGGGTGGAGGTCATCCTGGGCTTCCTCTTTGTTCGCTGGCTGAGCGGGAAGGTGGCGGACCGTGCGGTGCTGGCTGCGGGCCTGGTCATCTGTTGCGCCGCCTGCGTCTGGTGCCTCGTGTTCCTCTGCAACCTCCAAGGTGCGAAATGCCTGCATGCGATGGTACACACAAAACAGAGCCACGTCTGGGGTGTCACAACTTTTTGACTTAAGGGTCGCATTGGGCCATACGCTGCAAAAAGTCAGTGTTCAAAAACAAGAAAAAATAGGGGTATTTTATTTGAACTAAGCAAAATTATCTGCCAATAGAACAAGACAATTCGGTTTGTCAAGACTTTCCAAAACAAGTCAAATTAGCTAACCTCAATGAACCCAAAAATACCTTAAAGGCCTACTGAAATGAATTTGTTTTATTTAAACGGGGATAGCAGATCCATTCTATGTGTCATACTTGATCATTTCGCGATATTGCCATATTTTTGCTGAAAGGATTTAGTAGAGAACAACGACGATAAAGGTCGCAACTTTTGGTCGCTGATAAAAAAAAGCCTTGCCTGTACCGGAAGTAGCGTGACGTCACCGGAGGAAGGACCCCTCACATTTCCCCATTGTTTACAATGCAGCGAGAGAGATTCGGACCGAGAAAGCGACGATTACCCCATTAATTTGAGCGAGGATGAAAGATTTGTGAATGAGGTACGTGAGAGTGAAGGACTAGAGGGCAGTGCAGGACGTATCTTTTTTCGCTCCGACCGTAACTTAGGTACAAGGGTTCATTGGATTCCACACTTTCTCCTTTTTCTATTGTGGATCACGGATTTGTATTTTAAACCACCTCGGATACTATATCCTCTTGAAAATGAGAGTCGAGAACGCGGAATGGACATTCACAGTGACTTTTATCTCCACAACAATACATCGGCGAAGCACTTTAGCTACTGAGCTAACGTGATAGCATCGTGCTTAACTGCAGATAGAAACAAAATAAATAAATCCCTGACTGGAAGGATAGACATAAAACCAACAATACTATTAAACTATGGACCTGTAACTAAACGGTTAATAATTCCCAGCTTGGCGAAGCTTAACAATGCTGTTGCTAACGACGCCATTGAAGCTAACTTAGCAACGGGACCTCACAGAGGTATGATAAAAACATTAGCGCTCCACCTACGCCAGCCAGCCCTCATCTGCTCATCAACACCCGTGCTCACCTGCGTTCCAGCGATCGACGGAAGGACGAAAGACTTCACCCGATCATCCGTGCGGTCGGCGGCTAGCGTCGGATAGCGCGTCTGCTATCCAAGTCAAAGTCCTCCTGGTTGTGTTGCTGCAGCCAGTCGCTAATACACCGTTCCCCCCTACAACTTTCTTCTTTGCAGTCTTCATTGTTCATTATGTCATGTCTGTGATTATGTTTTGTTTTAGTCAAGTTCGGTTTTGGTTTTGGACTTTTTGTGCACTTTTATTTGTCACCATAGCAACCATTAGTTTCACCTGGTTCACATCGTCATGTCACGCACCTGTTCACGTTTAGAGTCACGCACCTGTTTTCACTGATCATGTCACTATATAAGTTTTTCTGTTTCTGTTGTTCGTCCTGGCGACATCACACTCCTGCCACTCTATTCACCCTCATGATCCATGCTGCTCTTTTTTATGCCCCTCTTCTCATGTCAAGTAAGTTTTGTTATTGTTCATAGTTTTTTGCCTTTGTGCTATAGTGTTTTATTTTCATAGCCACGTTTTGTACTTCCGCCTTTGTGCGCGCTTTTTGTTAATCCCCTTTTGAGTTAAAATATTAAACATGTCCTCACCTGCACGCCACGTATGGTCCAATTCATTTGCACCACTGGAGAACCAACCACGCCACAGACCGAGTCGTGACAGATGTCGCCAGCTAAAAAGTTCTCCAGCAAGTTTGGACGAAGGAACGTGGGAGGTCCTGCGCACCATGGAAGCCGAGACACTTCGCTATTCCCCCATGGAGCGCAAGGACCTCATGTGGGACCGGAAAACTGGTGCCGATCAGCTCCGTTTGGCCCGGGGACGTTGGCGCGTCATCCCTGTCCCGGAAGCGCCGCTCCAGACCAAGAACGTCAGCACGCGGCGCTCCCGCAAGCTCCTCCCGCAAGCTCCTCCCGCAAGCTCCTCCCGCAAGCTCCTCCCGCAAGCTCCTCCCCCTCCGGGCGGAAATGGGCCGCAGCCTGCCCGGCTTACCCAGGATGACATCACAGACCAAGATTTTTTTTTTCTAAATTATTTTTCTTTTGATCACCCGCCTCCAACCAAGGACTCTAAAAACATGATAAGACATTACCAGGACATGTTTTTAGAAATTAGATCCTGTCAAGCCAACCCACCCAAATTTCATGCCCCGCCCCCCAAGACTCAAGCCACGCCCATGCCACATGTTTCTTTTTTTTCACCCACTCAATCCCAGGTACAAAAAGAAAGACATTTTGGAAAATTTATAGGGGAGGATTTTGCCCCCCTCCTGACCTCCCTCCACCCACCCCAAAAGACGGTTCCAGACCGCGGGGAGCGCGTCTGGGATCCGCTCCTTGAGGGGAGGGGGCTAGGGCTGGGAACTGTTCAGGTGGGGTCGCTCTTCGCCATGCCAAGCCACAGCCTCCAGCACGACCACCACCACCAGTCTTTCATCACGCCAAGCCACAGCCACCAGCACGGCCGCCACCACCAGTCTTTCGACCTGCCAAGCCACAGCCTCCAGCTAGGCCACCTCCACCTGCTCCACGCCCTGCTCCAAGGCTATCAACACGACGCCAAGTGCCGCCAGTCGCAGCTCCACGACGCCAAGTGCCGCCAGTCGCAGCTCCACGACGCCAAGTGCCGCCAGTCGCAGCTCCACGACGCCAAGTGCCGCCAGTCGCAGCTTCACGACGCCAAGTGCCGCCAGTCGCAGCTTCACGACGCCAAGTGCCGCCAGTCGCAGCTTCACGACGCCAAGTGCCGCCAGTCGCAGCTCCACGACGCCAAGTGCCGCCAGTCACAGCTCCACGACGCGACCCCTCAAGCCAAGACCAAGATCCCCCAAGTCCAAGCCAAGACCAAGACCCCCCAAGTCCAAGCCAAAACCAAGACCCCCCAAGTCCAAGCCAAGACCAAGACCCCCCAAGTCCAAGCCAAGACCAAGACCCCCCACGCCAACACCAAGTCCAAGACCCCCCACGCCAAGACCAAGTCCAAGACCAACCACGCCAAGACCAAGTCCAAGACCAACCATGCCAAGACCAAGTCCAAGATCAAGACCAACCATGCCAAGTCCAAGATCAAGACCAACCATGCCAAATCCAAATCCAAGACCAAGACCAACCATGCCAAGACCAAGTCCAAGATCAAGACCAACCATGCCAAGTCCAAGATCAAGACCAACCATGCCAAATCCAAGACAAAGACCAACCATGCCAAGACCAACCATGCCAAGACCAAGACCAAGACCAACCATGCCAAGTCCAAGACCAAGACCAACCATGCCAAATCCAAATCCAAGACCAACCATGCCAAATCCAAGACCAAGACCAACCATGCCAAGACCAACCATGGCCACGCCAAGCTTCGCCGCCCGACGTGCCACGCCAAGCTTCGCCGCCTGACGTTCCACGCCAAGCTTCGCCACCTGCTTCATCTGCAGTTTCCACGTCTGCCACGATGACGACGCATCCACCTCGTCGGCCATGGATGTGGCCAGTCCATGGGCGTCCGCCACGCCAGGTACGCCGACCTCCTCGTCGGCCACGGATGTGGCCACTACCTGGTCGGCCCCCACGCCAAGTGCGCCCACCTCCTCGTCGGCCATGGATATGGCCATTCCCGGGTCGCCCACCTCATCAGGTACAGCGGCGGTGTACGCGTCGCCGCCACCTGATCCTGCCCCGGTGGATTCGGGGACACCTGGTCTGGCGACCCACCGCCATGTCCCCCTCCCGCCCTCCCATGACTCTCGATCCTGCCTTGTTTTGGACATCTGGGATCTGTCCGTAAGGGGGGGGGGCTCTGTCATGTCTGTGATTATGTTTTGTTTTAGTCATGTTCGGTTTTGGTTTTGGACTTTTTGTGCACTTTTATTTGTCACCATAGCAACCATTAGTTTCACCTGGTTCACATCGTCATGTCACGCACCTGTTCACGTTTAGAGTCACGCACCTGTTTTCACTGATCATGTCACTATATACGTTTTTCTGTTTCTGTTGTTCGTCCTGGCGACATCACACTCCTGCCACTCTGTTCACCCTCATGATCCATGCTGCTCTTTTTTATGCCCCTCTTCTCATGTCAAGTAAGTTTTGTTATTGTTCATAGTTTTTTGCCTTTGTGCTATAGTGTTTTATTTTCATAGCCACGTTTTGTACTTCCGTCTTTGTGCGCGCTTTTTGTTAATCCCCTTTTGAGTTAAAATATTAAACATGTCCTCACCTGCACGCCACGTATGGTCCAATTCATTTGCACCACTGGAGAACCAACCACGCCACAGACCGAGTCGTGACACATTAAACAAATTGCAAAAGATTCACCAACACAGATGTCCAGAATACTGTGGAATTTTGCGATGAAAACAGAGTTTTTTTGTATTGGATACAATGTGTCCGAATACTTCCGTTTCAACCATTGACGTCACGCGCATACGTCATCATACATAGACGTTTTCAACCGGAAGTTTCGCGGTATATTTAAAATTGCACTTTATAAGTTAACCCGGCCGTATTGGCATGTGTTGCAATGTTAAGATTTCATCATTGATATATAAACTATCAGACTGCGTGGTCGGTAGTAGTGGCTTTCAGTAGGCCTTTAAAATAAGTATATTCTCACTAATAACAAGTGCACTTTTCTTGGTAGAAAAAAAATAGGAGAACTTTTTGCTCAATATGTTATAAAATATTCTTAAATTAAGTAAATGCTTTTTTATACTTGCCAACCTTGAGACCTCCGAATTCGGGAGATTTGTGCCCCCGGCACAAAATAAATACTCGGAGTTATGTACAACACATGTGCTCAAGCTAGGTTTTCTATTGTTTTTCATTTTTGGAATATCGAGTGATAATTTTGGCTTTGAATTTGAATTTGAATTTGAAATGTAGTGTTGTAACGATACCAGTATTTTGGTACCGGTACTACAATTATTTCGATACTTTTCGGTACTTTTCTAAATAAAGGGGACCACAAAAAAATGGCATTATTGGCTTTATTTTAACAAAAAATCTTAGAGTACATTAAACATATGTTTCTTATTGCAGTTAAGTCCTTAAATAAAATAGTGAACATACTATTCAACTCAACTGGTCTTTTAGTAGTAAGTAAGCAAACAAAGGCTCCTATTTAGTCTGCTGACGTATGCAGTAACATATTGTGTCATTTATCATTCTAATATTTTGTCAATATTATTAAGGACAAATGGTAGAAAATTAATTATTAATCTACCTGTTCATTTACTGTTAATATCTGCTTACTTTCTCTTTTAAC
>NC_084744.1:32498267-32530767 GCF_033978785.1 Entelurus aequoreus | reverse complement strand
TGTCCAGAATACTGTGGAATTTTGCGATGAAAACAGAGCTTTTTGTATTGGATACAATGGTGTCCGAATACTTCCGTTTCAACCATTGACGTCACGCGCATACGTCATCATACATAGACGTTTTCAACCGGAAGTTTAGCGGGAAATTTAAAATTGCACTTTATAAGTTAACCCGGCCGTATTGGCATGTGTTGCAATGTTAAGATTTCATCATTGATATATAAACTATCAGACTGCGTGGTCGGTAGTAGTGGCTTTCAGTAGGCCTTTAAGTGTGTATCAAACTGGTCGCCCTTCGCATTAATCAGTACCCAAGAAGTAGCTCTTGGTTTCAAAAAGGTTGGTGACCCCTGATATTGCCTCTGTGTTTTTTCCTGACCTAACGTATAATAAAACATTTACGTAGTTGATTAATGATTTATTTATTTGTTCAACTTTGTCCCTTTTGACCCTCCATATAGTGTTTTCAATGATAACATCCCATATAAAAATGGTCACAAATAACAACAGTCCATAAGACCTGCTCTCCCAAAGGCTTGGTGTTCATATTAATGCATTATGAATGTGGAATAGCACGGGGAAGGCCAAGCTGTACAATATTTCAATATAATAAAAAAGATATTAATAGCAGAGTGATGCACAAACAAACATGATGTGCTTTATTCACTTATTTGAGTCACAGTGACAAAATATTGCTTTGCTGCCAGGTGGCTACGAGTGGGAGCTGGCGGCCTTCGTCATCGGGGTGTTCCTGCAGCTGCTGGGGCTCCCTTTTGTTGCTGTGTCCCAGGTGTCCCTGTTCTCCAAAGTCACGGCGGAGAAAACACAAGGTGACCACGGGCCCCTCGTTGCTTAGCGCGACACCAGCGACAACTTTTATCGCCATGTTTGAATGGAAGTACGAGACATTTTTGCCTTTGTGTCACCAAAAGGATTCAGTCAAGGCATTAGGCGATCAGTGGGGGGCCTCGCCACCATCATGGGCCCCTTGTGGGCTGGAGGATTGACCAATCATCTCTACATAATGATAGGCATGATGCTGGCTCTCCTCTTGATGGTCTCAGTAAGTGTCGCCTTTCTTATCTATTTTCTTTAATTAAAGGACATTTTGACACATTATATTACTTTAACAGAGGCTGTGCCCCTTTTAAAGGGCTCCCAATCTGTACAATTGGGGTTTTAATAACGTTATGACTAGAGATAAATGCGTTAAAATGTAATATCGGAAATTATCGGTATCGTTTGTTTTATTATCAGTATGTTTTTTTTTTTTTTTTTTTTTTTTTAAATTAAATCAACATAAAACCCCCAAAAAACCTCCCTCCCCCATTTACACTCATTCACACTCATTCACACAAAAGGGTTGTTTCTTTCTGTTATTAATATTTCTGGTTCCTACATTATATATCAATACAGTCTGCAAAGGATACAGTCCGTAAGCACACATGATTGTGCGTGCTGCTGGTCCACTAATAGTACTAACCTTTAACAGTTAATTTTACTCATTTTCATTCATTACTAGTTTCTATGTAACTGTTTTTATATTGTTTTACTTTCTTTTTTATTCAAAAAAATGTTTTTAATTTATTTATCTTATTTATTTAATTTTTTAAAAAAAAGTACCTTATCTTCACCATACCTGGTTGTCCAAATTAGGCATAATAATGTATTAATTCCACGACTGTATGTATCGGTTGATATCGGTATCGGTAATTAAAGAGTTGGACAATATCGGAATATCGGATATCGGCAAAAAGCCATTATCGGACATCCCTAGTTATGACTAGAGATGTCCGATAATGGCTTTTTTGCCGATATCCGATATTCCGATATTGTCCAACTCTTAATTACCGATTCCAATATCAACCGATACCGATATATACAGTCGTGGAATTAACACATTGATATGCCTAATTTTGTTGTGATGCCCCGCTGGATGCATTAAACAATGTAACAAGGTTTTCCAAAGTAAATCGACTCAAGTTATGGAAAAAAAATGCCAACATGGCACTGCCATATTTATTATTGAAGTCACAAAGTGCATTATTTTCAATGTTGTCCTGGCTAGCAGTGCCTCGTTAAAATCCTTAAGTGGAGCTGAAGTGGCATCGGAGTCTGTGTCTCGCTTTACTAGCTTCGTCCAAGCATGTTGCTTTTGTAGCTGTTTCGGCAGATTTGAATTGCTGTTTTGGGCAGTAGATGGGATCTTTGATCCAAGACACAACTTACATTTAACTCAAATGTTATTTTCTTTGTGCTCGACAAAAGAAAAGTAGTGAGAATATCTCCATGTTAAGAAACTCGACTGCGGCTCAGCCGTGATGTCTTGTTAGTAAACACAGACACGCCCCCCTCCCCCCTCCCCACACCCACACCCAGACACACACAAAGCGCGCCTCTTCTCTCCCGTTCAGAAGGACGACACTGCAACTCTCCAATTAAACACACTTAGATCTTCTGTTTCTAGCCGATACTACATAAAAAAAACGCAGTAACGCCTCATGTAGTAACGATAACTGAGTTACTGAATATAAAAAATAATGTGTTAGACTACTAGTTACCACACACATATACACATACTGTACATATACAAGTACATATGCACACATACACTAATGCACATAATCACGTTTCATCAAACATATATTAATGTTGTTGCCCTAGGGTAAACTGGGTATAACACATGGCACACTGACAAAGCTTAACCTATTGTTACTATAACAATCTACAAGGTTAATGTAGGTTGCTTCTCTTTCTTCCCCTCCATTTTTCTGCATTCTTTCGTATCTCAAGTTATCATTACATATATGTATTGTTGCATTTGACCAACTGTATTGTTGATAATAAAGGTAAAGTATTGGTATTGTTCATTATCAATAGCGCTATTTCTATTGGTATTTGTATTGCTCCATTTTTAGTGTAATAATGCTCATTGTCATTTCTGTATTATTTTTTATTTTCGCTAACTGCTTATTTGCTATTACTTTTACCATCATATTTGTACATGTCGTATTTGCTGATGTTGCTCTATTGCTGTTGTTGTTGTTGTGTTTGCTGTTGTTGTTTTTGTCTCTCTGTCTAATCCCTCTCTTGTCCCCACAGTTCCCCCCTCTGTCTTCCTTTTTTTTTCTCTTTCTATCCCCTCCTGCTCCGGCCCGGCTGCACCAAATGATAATATAAATACATTTAATAAAGTCAAATACAAGTAAGGCAACAAGAGAAGTATCCTACACTTCTCTTTTGTAAAGTAAATCCGAACGGCCGATATGGGCATCTACATCTACTATATGATTTGCCTGAGAAGCTGGACAGGACATTAAAAAAAAAAAAAAAAAAAAAAGACTACTAGTTACCGCCGAAACTAACGGCTTTGTAACGCCGTTAGTGTCGGAGGTAACTAGTAGTCTTTTTTAAAAAAAAGTTTTTATTTTTATTTTTATTTTTTTACATTTTTTTAATGTCCTGTCCAGCTTCTCAGGCAAATCATATAGTTGATGTAGATGCCCATATCGGCTGTTCGGATTTACTTTACAAAAGAGAAGTGTAGGATACTTCTCTTGTTGCCTTATTTGTATTTGACTTTATTAAATGTATTTATATTATCATTTGGTGCAGCCGGGCCGGAGCAGGAGGGGATAGAAAGAGAAAAAAAGGAAGACAGAGGGGGGAACTGTGGGGAAAAGAGGGGGATTACATTAGATTAGATTAGATTTGCCTGAGAAGCTGGACAGGACATTTAAAAAAAAAAAAAAAAAGACTACTAGTTACCGCCGAAACTGACGGCGTTACAAAGTAACACGTTAGTCCCAACACTGGTGCCTTATATATGAAAAAAGATTGAAAATAGACCATTCATGGGCAGTGCGCCTTATAATCCGATGTGCCCTATGGTCCGGAAAATACAGTATAAATATGTGGGGTTTTGGCACCAGCCGCTAGACTAGATCTGACTAATCTAAGTCTATAAGCATGAACTGATGAAGCCTACTCGGATGAGACGAACCAAACAGTCCAGTTGCGATGGATTGAATGCCCTGAGATGACAATGACCTGGATGAACGACAACACCCGTAGACAAGTGACTGCCTTTTTTTCATACATTCCAAAAGTGAAAACTAGTTTTAGGATACTCTCGGCTATAAAAAGCTCAACTCGGCGCGTCTTTGATACTCGCTGCCCGAATCCTCACTAAAGAGATATGGTGTGCTGTGTTTGTTTCAGGTAATGACGGCGTTGTCATACGGCCGCCTGACTCAGCCCAGAGCGGTGCAGTGTGCCCACAGCTCTGACAGCGGAGGGTAGAGCTGCAGGCAAGTGAGGCTAAAAACAGAAGCAATGCCCTTCATCTCAAAATGGATCAATGTAGAGGGACCCGCAGAAAATAAAACATACTGTCACTGCCAGGAGGAGTTCAAACACTCTGCTTTTCCAAGCTTTTGTCTCTTGCATGTGGTTCACTCCCTGACTAGTAACGCCACCGTACACCAGGGGGCGCTGTTACTCCCATGTCGAACATGCATGGGGCAGCATTTTGAAGATGAAAGACATTCTTCTCCAACTAAACTATTTATAGGCCCAGGTGTTGATGGAAAGATAAGAGATGCGGTTTTTCCATGTGACCCAACTTCTCATTCCTTTTCTGCAGTCTTTCTCCAAACACATGAAATGAAAGTGGTGACACAATGAGTGTAAAAGTGGGGATGACAGCGTCCTGTCGGCTTCGTGACAGGGAGAGCGTGTTCATAAAGAGTCGCGCAGCGCACACAAATAAATCATTTAAAGTTGCATTTTTACGGCTCGATCAAAACCAAATACTTCAAATAAAATGCATGATAAATTTAAAGGCCTACTGAAAGCCACTACTACCGACCACGCAGTCTGATAGTTTATATATCAATGATGAAATCTTAACATTGCAACACATGCCAATACGGCCGGGTTAACTTATAAAGTGCAATTTTAAATTTCCCGGCAAACTTACGGCTGAAAACGTTTCGATATGATGACGTATGCGCGTGACGTCAACGGTTGAAGCGGAAGTATTCGGACCCCATTGGATCCAATACAAAAGCTCTGTTTTCATCGCAAAATTCCACAGTATTCTGGACATCTGTGTTGGTGAATCTTTTGCAATTTGTTTAATGAACAATGGAGACTGCAAAGAAGAAAGTTGCAGGTGGGATCGGTGTATTAGCGGCGGACTACAGCAACACAACCAGGAGGACTTTGAGATGGATAGCAGACGCGCTAGCCGCCGACCTCACCTTGACTTCCTCCATCTCCGGTGATCGGGTGAAGTCCTTCGTCGTACCGTCAATCGCTGGAACGCAGGTGAGCACGGGTGTTGATGAGCAGATGAGAGCTGGCATAGGTGCAGAGCTAATGTTTTTAGCATAGCTCTGTCGAGGTTCCGTAGCTAAGTTAGCTTCAATGGCGTCGTTAGCAACAGCATTGCTAAGCTTCGCCAAGCTGGAAAGCATTAACCGTGTAGTTACAGGTCCAGAGTTTGGTAGTATTGTTGATCTTCTGTCTATCCTTCCAGTCAGGGACTTATTTGTTTTGTTTCTATCTGCATTTAAGCACGATGCTATCACGTTAGCTCCGTAGCTAAAGTGCTTCACCGATGTATTGTCGTGGAGATAAAAGTCACTGTGAATGTCCATTTCGCGTTCTCGACTCTCATTTTCAAGAGGATATGGTATCCGAGGTGGTTTGAAATACAAATCTGTGATCCACAATAGAAAAAGGAGAAAGTGTGGAATCCAATGAGCCAGCTTGTACCTAAGTTACGGTCAGAGCGAAAAAAGATACGTTCTGCACTGCACTCTAGTCCTTCACTCTCATGTTCCTCATCCACGAATCTTTCATCCTCGCTCAAATTAATGGGGAAATCGTCGCTCTCTCGGTCCGAATCCCTCTCGCTGCTGGTGTAAACATAGGAAAATGTGAGGAGCCCTTCCTCCGGTGTCGTCACGCTACTTCCGGTACAGGCAAGGCTTTTTTTTTATCAGAGACCAAAAGTTGCGAACTTTATCGTCGATGTTCTCTACTAAATCCTTTCAGCAAAAATATGGCAATATCGCGAAATGATCAAGTATGACACATAGAATGGATCTGCTATCCCCGTTTCAATAAAAATAAATCATTTCAGTAGGCCTTTAACTGGTAAATTGATCTGATTGCATATTTTAAAAATACAAACCATATGAGTTGGGAAATTGTGTTAGATGTAAATATAAACGGAATACAATGATTTGCAAATCCTTTTCAACCCATATTCAGTTGAATGCACTACAAAGACAACATATTTGATGTTCAAACTCATAAACTTTTTTTTTTTTGGCAAATTATAATTAACTTAGAATTTCATGGCTGCAACACGTGCCAAAGTAGTTGGGAAAGGGCATGTTCACCACTGTGTTACATGGCCTTTTCTTTTAACAACACTCAATAAACGATTGGGAACTGAGGAAACTAATTGTTGAAGCTTTGAAAGTGGAATTCTTTCCCATTCTTGTTTTATGTAGAGCTTCAGTCGTTCAACAGTCCGGGGGTCTCCGCTGTCGTATTTTACGCTTCATAATGCGCCACACTTTTTCGATAGGAGACAGGTCTGGACTGCAGGCGGGCCAGGAAAGTACCCACACTCTTTTTGTATGAAGCCACGCTGTTGTAACACGTGCTGAATGTGGCTTGGCATTGTCTTGCTGAAATAAGCAGGGGCGTCCATGAAAAAGACGGCACTTAGATTGCAGCTTATGTTGTTCCAAAACCTGTATGTACCTTTCAGCATTAATGGTACCTTCACAGATGTGTAAGTTACCCATGTCTTGGGCACTAATACACCCCCATACCATCACACATGCTGGCTTTTCAACTTTGCGTCGATAACAGTCTGGATGGTTTGCTTCCCCTTTGGTCCGGATGACACGATGTCGAATATTTCCAAAAACAATACAAGTACAACCCATTTATCATTTATCATTTAAATGTGGACTCGTCAGACCCCAGAACACTTTTCCACTTTGCAAGAGTCCATCTTAGATGATCTCGGGCCCAGAGAAGCCGGCGGCGTTTCTGGGTGTTGTTGATAAATGGCTTTTGCTTTGCATAGTAGAGCTTTAACTTGCACTTACGGATGTAGCGACCAACTGTATTTAGTGACAGTGGTTTTCTGAAGTGTTCCTGAGCCCATGTGGTGATACCCTTTAGAGATTTATGTCGGTCATATTTAAGTTTAAATTAAATGCTGACTCTAAATACTATATCTAAATGTTGACTCTTAGTCTAAATATTGAATCTAAATCTAAATTTTCAATCAAAATATGAAATCTAAATCTTGAATCTACATGTAAATGTTAAATCTAAACCTAAATCTTAAGTCTAAATGTTACGTCGAAATGTTGAATCTAAATCTTGAATTTACATCTACATCTAAATGTTGAATCAAAACCTAAATGTCAAGTCTAAATGTTAAATCTGAATCTTGAATCTACATTTAATGTTAAATCTAAACCTAAATCTGAAGTCTAAATGTAAGTGTTGAATAAAACTAAATCTTAAGTCTAAATGTAATGTTATATCTAAACCCAAATGTTAAAAATAAACCTACATTTTAATTCTAATTATAAGTGTTGAATTTAAGTCTAAATGTGAGATCTAAATGTTGAATCTAAATCCTAAATATAGCTCCTAAATCTTAAATCTAAATCTTGAATCTAAATCTAAATGTTCAATCAAAATATGAAATCTAAATCCGGAATCTACATCCAAATGTTAAATCTAAACCTAAATCTTAAATTTAAATGTTAAATCGAAATGTTAAATCTGAATCTTGAATCTACATCTAAATGTTAAATCTAAACCTCAATCTTAATTCTAAATGTAAATGTTATATCTAAACCGATATCTTAAATCCAAATGTTAAAAATAAATCAAAATGTTAATTCTAAATATAAGTGTTGAGTCTAAATCCAAATCTTAAATCTAAACCTAAATGCTAAATCTAAATATAAATGTTAATCTAAACCTAATTGTTAAATCTACTTTTAAATAATAAATGTAAATTTTAAATCTAAATGTGAAAGCGAAATGTTTAATCTAAATCCTAAATCTAGATACTAAATCTAAATGTTAAATCCAAATCTAATTCTTGAATCTAAATATTCAATCAAAATATGACATCTAAATCTGGAATGTACATGTAAATGTTAAATCTAAACCTAAATGTTAAATTGAAATGTTAAATCTGAATCTTGAATCTACATCTAAATGTTAAATCTAAACCTAAATCTTAAGTTTAAATGTAAATGTTATATCTAAACTGAAATCTTAAATCCAAATGTTAAAAATAAACCTAAATGTTAATTCTAAATATAAGTGTTGAATCTAAATTGTAATCTTAAATGTAAACCTAAATGCTAAATCTAAATATAAATGTTCATCTAAACCTTATTGTTAAATCTACATCTAAATAATACATGTACAAACGTAAAACTTAAGTCTAAATGTGAGCACTAAATGTTAATTTTAAATCTAAATCTAAATCTAAATCTTGAATCTAAATGTAAATGTTCAATCAAAATATGAAATCTAAATCTGGAATCAACATCTAAGTGTTAAATCCGAACCTAAATCTAAACCTAAATGTTAAATGTGAATCTTGAATCTACATCTAAAATTTAAATCTAAACCTAAATCTCAAGTCTAAATGTAAATGTTATATCTAAACTGAAATCTTAAATCCAAATGTTAAAAATAAACCTCAATGTTAATTCTAAATATAAGTGTTGAATCTAAATTCTCATCTTATATGTAAACCTAAATGTTAAACCTAAATATAAATGTTCATCTTAACCTTATTGTTAAATCTACATCTAAATAATACATGTAAATCTTAAGTCTAAATGTGAGCACTAAATGTTAATTCTAAATCTAAATCTAAATCTTGAATCTAAATGTAAATGTTCAATCAAAATATGAAATCTAAATCTGGAATCAACATCTAAGTGTTAAATCCGAACCTAAATCTAAACCTAAATGTTAAATGTGAATCTTGAATCTACATCTAAAATTTAAATCTAAACCTAAATCTCAAGTCTAAATGTAAATGTTATATCTAAACTGAAATCTTAAATCCAAATGTTAAAAATAAACCTCAATGTTAATTCTAAATATAAGTGTTGAATCTAAATTCTCATCTTATATGTAAACCTAAATGTTAAACCTAAATATAAATGTTCATCTTAACCTTATTGTTAAATCTACATCTAAATAATACATGTAAATCTTAAGTCTAAATGTGAGCACTAAATGTTCATTCTAAATCTAAATCTAAATCTTGAATCTAAATGTAAATGTTCAATCAAAATATGAAATCTAAATCTGGAATCAACATCTAAGTGTTAAATCCAAACCTAAATCTTAAATCCAAATGTTGAATCTGAATCTTGAATCCACGTCTAAATCTTAAATCTAAACCTAAATCTTAAGTCTAAATGTAATGTTATATCTAAACCCAAATGTTAAAAATAAACCTACATTTTAATTCTAAATATAAGTGTTGAATTTAAGTCTAAATGTGACATCTAAATGTTGAATCTAAATCCTAAATATAGCTCCTAAATCTTAAATCTAAATCTTGAATCTAAATCTAAATGTTCAATCAAAATATGAAATCTAAATTCAGAATCTACATCCAAATGTTAAATCTAAACCTAAATCTTAAGTCTAAATGTTAAATCGAAATGTTAAATCTGAATCTTGAATCTACATCTAAATGTTAAATCTAAACCTCAATCTTAATTCTAAATGTAAATGTTATATCTAAACCGAAATCTTTAAATCCAAATGTTAAAAATAAACCTAAATGTTAATTCTAAATGTAAGTGTTGAATCTAAATCCAAATCTTAAAACTAAACCTAAATGTTAAATCTAAATCTAAATGTTAATCTAAACCTAATTGTTAAATCTACTTTTAAATAATACATGTAAATCTTAAATCTAAATGTGAGAGCTAAATGTTTAATCTAAATCCTAAATTTGGATCCTAAATCTGAATCTTAAATCCAAATCTAATTCTTGAATCTAAATGTTCAATCAAAATATGACATCTAAATCTGGAATGTACATGTAAATGTTAAATCTAAACCTAAATGTTAAATTGAAATGTTAAATCTGAATCTTGAATCTACATCTAAATATTAAATCTAAACCTAAATCTTAAGTTTAAATGTAAATGTTATATCTAAACTGAAATCTTAATTCCAACTGTTAAAAATAAACCTAAATGTTAATTCTAAATATAAGTGTTGAATCTAAATTCTAATCTTAAATGTAAACCTAAATGTTAAATCTAAATATAAATGTTCATCTAAACCTTATTGTTAAATCTACATTTAAAGGCCTACTGAAAGCCACTACTACCGACCACGCAGTCTGATAGTTTATATATCAATGATGAAATCTTAACATTGCAACACATGCCAATACGGCCGGGTTAACTTATAAAGTGCAATTTTAAATTTCCCGCTAAACTTCCGGTTCAAAACGCCTTTGGAGGATGACGTATGCGCGTGACGTCGAGAGATCCACGGAACTGTTTGGACCATATTGGACACAATACACAGAGCTCTGTTTTCTTCGACAAAATTCCACAGTATTCTGGACATCTGTGTTGGTGAATCTTTTGCAATGGAGGCTGCAAAGAAGAACGTTGTAGGTGGGATCGGTGTATGCGGCTGGCTGTAGCAACCCAACAAGGAGGACTTTGACTTGGATAGCAGACGCGCTAGCGGCGAACTCACCTTGACTTCCTACGTCTCCGGGCCGCCGACCGCATCGTCAAACGCTGGAACGCAGGTGAGCACGGGTGTTGATGAGCTGAGGAGGGCTGGCTGGCGTAGGTGGAGCGCTAATGTTTTTATCATAGCTCTGACGAGGTCCCGTTGTTAAGTTAGCGTCGTTAGCAACAGCATTGCTAGGCTTCGACAGGCGTCAAATACACATTAACCGTGTATTTACATGTCCAGTGTTTGGTTCGGTGTCTCCTGATAGTAGTATTGTTGATCTTCTGTCTATCCTTCCAGTCAGGGATTTATTTCTTTTGTTTCTATCTGCATTTGAGAACGATGCTATCATGTTAGCTCAGTAGCTAAGTGTGTCACCGATGTATTGTCGTGGAGATAAAAGTCACTGTGAATGTCCATTTTGCGTGCTCGACTCTCATTTTCAAGAGGATATAGTATCCGAGGTGGTTTAAAATACAAACCCGTGATCCACAATAGAAAAAGGAGAAAGTGTGGAATCCAATGAGCCAGCTTGTACCTAAGTTACAGTCAGAGCGAAAAAAGATACGTCCTGCACTGCCTCTAGTTCTTCACTCTAACGTGCCTCATCCACGAATCGTTCATCCTCGCTCAAATTAATGGGGTAATCGTCACTTTCTCGCTCCTAATATCTCTCGCTCCATTGTAAACAACGGGGAATTGTGAGCAGCACTACCGCTTGTGACGTCACGCTACTTCCGGTAGGGGCAAGGTTTTTTTTATCAGCGAGCAAAAGTTGCAAACTTTATCGTCGATTTTCTCTACTAAATCCTTTCAGCAAAAATATGGCAATATCGCGAAATGATCAAGTATGACACATAGAATGGATCTGCTATCCCCGTTTAAATAAAAAAAAAATTCATTTCAGTAGGCCTTTAAATAATACATGTACAAACGTAACTCTTAAAGGCCTACTGAAATGAATTTTTTTTATTTAAACGGGGATAGCAGATCTATTCTATGTGTCATACTTGATCATTTCGCGATATTGCCATATTTTTGCTGAAAGGATTTAGTATAGAACAACGACGATAAAGATTGCAACTTTTGGTATCTGATAAAAAAAAGGCTTGCCCCTACCGGAAGTAGCGTGACGTAGTCAGTTGAACATATACGCAAAGTTCCCTATTGTTTACAATGATGGCCGCATGAAGTGAGAGAGATTCGGACCGAGAAAGCGACAATTTCCCCATTAATTTGAGCGAGGATGAAAGATTTGTGGATGAGTAAAGTGCAAGTGAAGGACTAGTGGGGAGTTGAAGCTATTCAGATAGGGAAGATGCTGTGAGAGCCGGGGGTGACCTGATATTCAGCTGGGAATGACTACAACAGTAAATAAACACAAGACATATATATACTCTATTAGCCACAACACAACCAGGCTTATATTTAATATGCCACAAATTAATCCTGCATAAAAACACCTGCGTGTTTGTTACGCTAGCTCCTAGCTCCTCTGCTAGCTCCTAGCTCCATAGAACACGCCAATACAATTCAAACACCTGATCAACACACACAATCACTCAGCCCAAAAGACCGTTCACCTAACCCAAGGTTCATAAAGCTTATATATTTAAAAAAAGTTACGTACATACGCAAAAAAAAGTTGCGCACATATGGTCAAGCGATCAAATGTTTAGAAGCCAAAGCTGCATACTCACAGTAGCACGTCTGCGTCTTTGTCATCCAAATCAAAGTAATCCTGGTAAGAGTCTGTGTTGTCCCAGTTCTCTACAGGCGTCTGTGTATCGAAGTCAAATGTCCTCCTGGTTAGAGTCTCTGTTATCCGAGTTCTTCCATCTTGACTGCATCTTCCGGGAATGTAAACAAAGAAGCGCCGGCTGTGTACTGTTGTTGCTGACTACGATCGAAAAATACGTCCATTTCGCACCGACAACTTTCTTCTTTGCTTGCTCAGCTTCCTTCTCCATAATGCAATGAACATGATTGCAACAGATTCACGAACACAGATGTCCAGAATACTGTGGAATTATGAAATGAAAACAGAGCTTTTTCGTATTGGCTTCAATGTGGAAGGCATACCCGTGTTCCCCGGTCTACGTCACGCGCATACGTCATCCTCAGAGGCGTTTCAAACCGGAAGTTTAGCGGCACATTTAAAATGTCACTTTATAAGTTAACCCGGCCGTATTGGCATGTGTTATAATGTTAAGATTTCATCATTGATATATAATCTATCAGACTGCGTGGTCGGTAGTAGTGGCTTTCAGTAGGCCTTTAAGTCTAAATGTGAGCACTAAATGTTAATTCTAAATCTAAATCTAAATCTTGAATCTAAATCTAAATGTTCAATCAAAATATGAAATCTAAATCTGGAAAATTTAAGTGTCAAATCCAAACCTAAATCTTAAGTCTAAATGTTAAATGGACGGCGTGGCGAAGTTGGTAGAGTGGCCGTGCCAGCAATCGGAGGGTTGTTGGTTACTGGGGTTCAATCCCCACCTTCTACCATCCTAGTCACGTCCGTTGTGTCCTTGGGCAAGACACTTCACCCTTGCTCCTGATGGCTGCTGGTTAGCGCCTTGCATGGCAGCTCCCGCCATCAGTGTGTGAATGTGTGTGTGAATGGGTGAATGTGGAAATACTGTCAAAGCGCTTTGAGTACCTTGAAGGTAGAAAAGCGCTATACAAGTATAACCCATTTATCATTTATTTATTTATCAAAATATGAACTCTAAATCTGGAATCAACATCTAAATTTTAAATCCAAACCTAAATCTTAAGTCTAAATGTTAAATCCAAATGTTGAATCTGAATCTTGAATCTACATCTAAAATGTTAAATCTAAACCTAAATCTTAAGTGTAAATGTAAATGTTATATCTAAACCGAAATCTTAAATCCAAATGTTAAAAATAAACCTAAATGTTAATTGTAAATTTAAGTGTTGAATCTAAATCCAAATCTTAAATCCAAACCTAAATGTTAAATCTAAATATAAATGTTCATCTAAACCTTATTGTTAAATCTACATCTAAATAATACATGTAAATGTTAACTCTAAATGTGAGCACTAAATGTAAATTCTAAATGTAAATCTAAATCTTGAATCAAAATCTAAATGTTCAATCAAAATATGAAATCTAAATCTGGAATCAACATCTCAGTGTTAAATCCAAACCTAAATCTTAAATCTTAATGTTAAATCCAATTGTTGAATCTGAATCTTGAATCTACAAGTGTTGAATCTAAATCCAAATCTTAAATCTAAACCTAAATGTTAAATGTAAATATAAATGTTAAATCTAAGTCTAAATGTTAATCTAAACCTAATTGCTGAATCTACATCTAAATAATACATGTAAATCTTAAGTCTAGATGTGAGCGCTAAATGTTAATTCTAAATCAGATCCTAAATCTATATCTAAATATTGAATCTAAATCTAAATGTGAACGCCAAATCTATCACCAAGTGTAAAGATAAATATTTATAGAATGTCAATATTACACCAATTGAATTGATTCTTACACCGAGGCAATGTGCGTAGATACACGTATTTTTGTGTGTGTCTGTCATCATTTCGCTGCGTGTTGACTTCATGACGGTGTCACATATGAACATTACTTTGCTGTAAAGAACACAATCGCCGTCATGTAAGTTGCCGCAGCAGCCAGCTGACACACTCGCGTTGGATCTGTTCTAAAGAATATGTCTTAATTGTGAGCTAAATGTTAAAAAAAATGATCATGGTGTCCTTTTTAAATCACGGGTCTAAGCGAGCCAAGACGTGCCCGTCACTCAGACGGCGGTTCTGTGTTGTGCTGCGAGAAGCAGGAAGGAAGATGGAAAAGTAACATATTGGCAGTGGTGTGCCGTCAATCCAATCCATTCATCCATGATCATTAATTAATAAAAGTTAACTTTATTTTTAATTCCATCCATCTTCTTCCGCTTATCCGAGGTCAGGTCGCGGGGGCAGCAGCCTAAGCAGGGAAGCCCAGACTCCCCAGCCACTTCGTCCAGCTCCTCCCGGGGGATCCCGAGGCGTTCCCAGGCCAGCCGGTAGACATAGTCTTCCCAACGTGTCCTGGGTCTTCCCCGTGGCCTCCTACCGGTTGGACGTGCCCTAAACACCTCCCTAGGGAGGCGTTCGGGTGGCATCCTGACCAGATGCCCGAACCACCTCATCTGGCTCCTCTCCATGTGGAGGAGCAGTGGCTTTACTTTGAGCTCCCCCCGGATGACGGAGCTTCTCACCCTATCTCTAAGGGAGAGCCCCGCCACCCGGCAGAGGAAACTCATTTCGGCCGCTTGTACCCGTGATCTTGTCCTTTCTGTCATAACCCAAAGCTCATGACCATAGGTGAGGATAGGAACGTAGATCGACCGGTAAATTGAGAGCTTTGCCTTCCGGCTCAGCTCCTTCTTCACCACAACGGATCGATACAGCGTCCGCATTACTGAAGACGCCGCACCGATCCGCCTGTCGATCTCACGATCCACTCTTCCCTCACTCGTGAACAAGACTCCGAGGTACTTGAACTCCTCCACTTGGGGCAGGGTCTCCTCCACAACCCGGAGATGGCACTCCACCCTTTTCCGGGCGAGAACCATGGACTCGGACTTGGAGGTGCTGATTCTCATCCCAGTCGCTTCACATTCAGCTGCGAACCGATCCAGTGAGTGCTGAAGATCCTGGCCAAATGAAGCCATAAGGACCACATCATCTGCAAAAAGCAGAGACCTAATCCTGCAGCCACCAAACTGGATTCCTTCAACGCCCTGACTGTGCCTAGAAATTATGTCCATAAAATTTATGAACAGAATGGGTGACAAAGGACAGCCTTGGCGGAGTCCAACCCTCACTGGAAACGTGTCCAACTTACTGCCGGCAATGCGGACCAAGCTCTGGCACTGATCATACAGGGAGCGGACCGCCACAAACAGACAGTCCGGTACCCCATACTCTCTGAGCACTCCCCACAGAACTTCCCGAGGGACACGGTCGAATGCCTTCTCCAAGTCCACAAAGCACATGTAGACTGGTTGGGCAAACTCCCATGCACCCTCAAGGACCCTGCCGAGAGTATAGAGCTGGTCCACAGTTCCACGACCAGGGCGAAAACCACACTGTTCCTCCTGAATTATTTTTAATTGACTTTCCATATATATATAAAAGTATTCACCATATTCTCTTAATGTCATATTAGGTTCCAGTGTTGCGGTTTATAAGTTCGAGCTTTTATCTAATCAAAATTCAGCTAGCTTGTTGTCAGCGCTGTATGAATTCTGCCGGAGCCTTCCGAACCAACATTAGCAGCAGTTGCGATAGCCGATCAGATCACAAGTTGTTGACAGTAGCCTTACGTTGAACGTGACTGTGATTGGATACTCACTTGTCACTCCCGAGTATCCGATCACAAGTTGTGATTTACGAAAGCAGAAAGTGGCACCGGAGCCGTACCCGGCCAGCGGAGAAATAAGCGGTACTCACTTTTTTAACCAACAAAGAAGCAGAGCAAAAAGTTGATTAGGTGGCAGATTTATATTTGCAAGGGCATTTTCAAGAAGGATATCCATCCATCCATGTTCTACCGCTTGTCCCTTTTGGGGTTTGCGGGGGGTGCTGGAACCTATCTCAGCTGCATTCGGGCGGAAGGCGGGGTACACCCTGGACAAGTCACCACCTCATCACAGGGCCAACACAGATAGACAGACAACATTCACACACTAGGGCCAATGTAGTGTTGCCAATCAACCTATCCCCAGGTGCATGTTTTTGGCGGTGGGAGGAAGCCGGAGTACCCGGAGGGAACCCACGCAGTCACGGGGAGAACATGCACACTCCACACAGAAAGATCCCGAGCCCGGGATTGAACCCAGGACTACTCGGGACCTTCGTATTGTAAGGATATTGTCAGAATAATTGTATCTAAGTTATCACAAAACCTTGTGTTTCAATGAGTTCCCGAAGACAAGACAAAAGCTGTCTTTGAACCGACCAAGAAGAAGGCTTGTAAAACTCCACTGTGTAGGATGGGAAGCAACATGAAGGTGTTCTGTTTCTTTCATGTATTGTAATCAACAGAAAGATATTGTGGTGACCCAAGAACTACAAAGCGGAGAGGAAGCAGGGCCTGACTCCCCTCAAGGCGACCTTTCCTGTGAACTGTTTTACGACCTTTTCTTTGAACTGTTTTAATCAAAGGCGATGGCTGTTTACGACCCCTGTGCCTTAGAAACAGCTGTTGCCGTCTAATCAGGGAAAGTCCAAATAAAAGAGAAGGCGTACAATATTTCGCCAGAGCGTGGTGAGACACTGTTCAAGGGTACAGTGTCCAGGCTTCTCTCCTCAATTGAGCCACATTTAATTCTGCCTCTGTTTAATTCTTTGCTTCTTGTCTTGTTTAATAGATGTCATCAGAGTTTGAACCTGACAGATATTTAAAGAGAAACTAATGAAACTTGTGAAACGAGGTCAACCGCCCCCGGAAACTAGTTAAGCTGTCCTAGCGGTAAAATGGTTTGCCTGCCACTTCCACTCGAATCAACCAACTACGAGCCGTACCAATGGCTTTACATATTGTGAGTTCAAATATATTTTGTCACATTCAATATGTTTTTTACAATTACTTTGAAAAAAAATTCTCAATGTAATCGAGGGACGGCGTGGCGAAGTTGGTAGAGTGGCTGTGCCAGCAATCGGAGTGTTGCTGGTTACTGGGGTTCAATTCCCACCTTCTACCTTCCTAATCACGTCTGTTGTGTCCTTGGGCAAGACACTTCACCCTTTGCCTCTGATGGCTGCTGGTTAGCGCCTTGCATGGCAGCTCCCGCCATCAGTGTGTGAATGTGGAAATACTGTCAAAGCGCTTTGAGTACCTTGAAGGTAGAAAAGCGCTATACAAGTATAACCCATTTATCATTATTATTTATAATCATTGTAGTATCGACTAGATGCGCTCCAGTACTTGGTATCATTACAATCAATATCAGTGTAGACTCACCCTTTTGTTTACAGCAAGGTTAAGAACCACTGATCTAGTCTCTTACGTGAATGAGCTAAATAATATTCCATCCATCCATTTTCTTCCGCTTATCCGAGGTCGGGTCGCGGGGGCAGCAGCCTAAGCAGGGAAGCCCAGACTTCCCTCTCCCCAGCCGCTTCGTCCAGCTCCTCCCTGGGGATCCCGAGGTGTTCCCAGGCCAGCTGGGAAACATAGTCTTCCCAACGTGTCCTGGGTCTTCCCCGTGGCCTCCTACCAGTCGGGGAGGCGTTCGGGTGGCATCCTGACCAGATGCCCGAACCACCTCATCTGGCTCCTCTCAATGTGGAGAAGCAGCGGCTTTACTTTGAGCTCCCCCCGGATGACAGAGCTTCTCACCCTATCTCTAAGGGAGGGCGGAGGAAACTCATTTCGGCCGCTTGTATCCGTGATCTTGTCCTTTCGGTCATAACCCAAAGCTCATGACCATAGGTGAGGATGGGAACGTAGATCGACCGGTAAATTGAGAGCGTTGCCTTCCGGCTCAGCTCCTTCTTCACCACAACGGTGAAGAAGGAGCTGACAGAATCTCTAGGTGCAGTCAAGGCGTTAAGGGGATCCGGTTCGGTGGCTGCAGGATTAGGTCTCTGCTTTTTGCAGATGATGTGGTCCTGATGGCTTCATCTGGCCAGGCTCTTCAGCTCTCACTGGATCGGTTTGCAGCCGAGTGTGAAGCGACTGGGATGAGAATCAGCACCTCCAAGTCCGAGTCCATGGTTCTCGCCGGGAAAAGGGTGGAGTGCCATCTCCGGGTTGGGGAGGAGATCTTGCCCCAAGTGGAGGAGTTCAAGTACCTGGGAGTCTTGTTCACGAGTGAGGGAAGAGTGGATGGTGAGATCGACAGGCGGATCGGTGCGGCGTCTTCAGTAATGCGGGGACGGCGTGGCGAAGTTGGGAGAGTGGCCGTGCCAGCAATCTGAGGGTTACTGGTTCAATCCCCACCTTCTACCATCCTAGTCACGTCCGTTGTGTCCTTGGGCAAGACACTTCACCCTTGCTCCTGATGGCTGCTGGTTAGCGCCTTGCATGGCAGCTCCCGCCATCAGTGTGTGAATGTGTGTGTGAATGGGTGAATGTGGAAATACTGTCAAAGCGCTTTGGGCTCCTTAAAAAGGGGTAGAAAAGCGCTATACAAGTACAACCCATTTACCATTTACCATGCGGACGCTGTATCGATCCGTTGTGGTGAAGAAGGAGCTAAATAATATTATTTGATATTTTACGGTAATGTGTTAATAATTTCACACATAAGTCGCTCCTGAGTATAAGTCGCACCCCCGGCCAAACTATGAAAAAAACTGCGACTTATAGTCCGAAAAATACGGTATAGCGTACAACCCTATTGCACACGCTGTTTACCCCGGGAAAAAGTTCATTTTCATCATTATTGAAAGAATACTGTCCTATGTCCACATTTTTGTCAGGTGATATGTTTGAGGAACAAGGTGCATTCGGAGCCTAATCCTCCTCATGGACAACTCAGCACCTGCGGAGATATTAGCCGTGCAGAGTCAGCTCCTGCAGCTTGTGTTGTCCCTCAGGACGAGCTGCATGCCACACCTCCGTGCGTGACAGGAGAACGCTGTGAGCAACATCAAGGCCGTCAATTCCCTTTGTAGCACTGATCACAGACTTGGACAATCGCTCTGTTTTTTTTGCATAATTGCAAGATAAGGCTCGGTAACCTTTCCATTTTCCCCCCGCAATCAGCGTCCGATGTTTGGCTTTTCCAAAAGGCTTTTCACCTGAAAATGGAAAATCTAATCTGTGCGGCTCAAGGACGGAGTATTTATAAGTACTTTCATGCCGTGATCAGCATATTCAGCTACTTGACATTTCGGGGAGATAAGAGCGTGTATAGAAACAGGTCAAAGCTGATTTTTACACTCTTTGAACTTGCTCGCGTTTTAACGCTTACTGTATCGTCAATGTAAATAGCCACAGCCAATGACGTTTCCCTCAAAACACGTTGGCCCATATTTTTGAAGCAACTAAAGGAATAATTTGAATTCCCCGGCTGCCCACTCGCTAACATCATTTACATGCTCTCATGTCTTGAAATAAACATCGTTTGAAACATGCAAGCCCCGTGCTTGTGTGCGCTTCATCCGGCTCCAAAACATGCATTGGAAATTTTAAACTGCCCTTAGGTCAGGGGTCGGCAACCCAAAATGTTGAAAGAGCCATATTGGACCAAAAATACAAAAACAAATCTGTCTGGAGCCACAAAAAATTAAAAGCCATATTACATACAGATAGTGTGTCATGAGATATAAATTGAATTAAGAGGACTTAAAGGAAACTAAATGAGCTCAAATACACCCACAAATGAGGCATAATGATGCAATATGTACATATAGCTAGCCTAAATAGCATGTTAGCATCGATTACCTAGCATTAATGCAGTGACCAAATATGTCTGATTAGCACTCCACACAAGTCAATAACATCAACAAAACTCACCTTTGTGCCTTCACGCACAACATTAACAGTTTGGTGGACAAAATGAGACAGAAAAAGAAGTGGCATAAAAGAAAACACGTCCTAGAAAGTCGGAGAAAGTGGTACATGTAAACAAACTACGGTGAGTTCAAGAAGCGCCAAAATTAGTAGGACAAAACGGCGCTCGCCAAATACTCGAATCAGTGAAGCATGTTTAATATAAACAGTGTGCTTTATAACAATTAGGGAGGTTTGTGTCATGTTTGTCCTCCTAAAGAAACCATATTAAAACAAAAAATATATTTTTTCCCCTCATCTTTTTCCATTTTTCATACATTTTTGAAAAAGCTCCAGAGAGCCACTAGGGCGGCGCTAAAGAGCGGCTCTAGAGCCGCAGGTTGCCGACCTCTGCCTTAGGTGCATACTTGCCAACCTTGAGATCTCCGAATTCGGGAGATGGGGTTGGGGGCGGGGGGGGGGGGGGGGGGGGCGGGGTTTAGTGGTAGCAGGGGGTGTGTATTGTAGCGTCCTGGAAGAGTTAGTGCTGCAAGGGGTTCTGGGTATTTGTTCTGTTGTGTTTATGTTGTGTTACGGTGCGGATGTTCTCCCGAAATGTGTTTGTCATTCTTGTTTGGTGTGGGTTCATAGCATACTTGCCAACCCTCCCGGATTTTCATTCAGCGCCTCTCCCGAAAACCTCCCGGGACAAATTTTCTCCCGAAAATCTCTCGGAGTTCAGCCGGAGCTGGAGGCCACGCCCCCTCCAGCTCCATGCGGACCTGAGTGGGGACAGTCTGTTTTCACGTCCGCTTTCCCACGATATAAACAGCGTGCCTGCCCAATCACGTTATAACTGTAGAATGATCGAGGGCGAGTTCTTGGTTTCTTATGTGGGTTTATTGTTAGGCAGTTTCATTAACGTCCTCCCAGCGCGGTAACAACACACAACAGCGGTCACGTTTTCGTCTACCGTAAAGCAGTTCGTCTGCCGTAAACAGCAATGTTGTGACACTCTTAAACAGGACAATACATCTACTGGATAGCCTCCGGAACACTGAAATTCAAGTATTTATTTTATTTATATGTATAATAAAATAAAAAATATATATAGCTAGAATTCACTGAAAGTCAAGTATTTCATACATATATATATATATATATATATATATATATATATATATATATATATATATATATATATATATATATATATATATATATATATGAAATATATATGAAATACTCGAGTTGGTGAATTCTAGCTGTAAATATACTCCTCCCCTCTTAGCCACGCCCACAACCACGCCCCCTCTCCCAACCACACCCCCGACCACTCCCCACCCCACCCCCCGGAATCGGAGGTCTCAAGGTTGGCAAGTATGGTTCACAGTGTGGCGCATATTTGTAACAGTGTTAAAGTTGTTTATACGGACACCCTCAGTGTGACCTGTATGGCTGTTGATCAATTATACCTTGCATTCACTTATGTGTGTGTAAAAGCTGCATATATTATGTGACTGGGCCGGCACGCTGTTTGTATGGAGGAAAAGCTGACGTGACGATAGGACAGACCTGGGAAAATTAAGGCCACGGGGCCCACATGCGGGCCCGTTAAGCTTTTCAATCTGGCCCGCCGGACAATCCCAAATATTTTTTTTAGATTTTTAAGATGGAAAGTGTAGCTGCCATTATGATGTGCAGTGATGTTTTCTAATGACCGTAAGTCTTGAACTATACAAAGTATTTCAGTGGTTGGAATCTGCGCTTATGGATGATATACCAGTTACTATGGTAATCTAATTAGATACTATGGTAATCTAATTAGTTATTATGGTCATCTAATTAGTTACTATGGTAATTTACGTCACAGCAGCTCAGACGAGGCACCAAGCAGTGTGGGCGGGAAGCGTTTCCACAGACGCGGAAGGAGATTTTCACAACAGCCAATATATGAAAATATATGGCAGACCACATAAACAATGTGTCAGGACCACCTAAAATGATGTGGCGGGCCACATTAAATGACATGGTCGGCCACACATGGTGGACCACTTGAAAAGATATGGCAGACCACGTTAAATGATGTGGTGGGCCACTTGAAATGACATGGCAACCATGGTAAAATGATTCGGCGTGGTACATTGAATAACGTGGCGGACTATCTAAAATGATGTGGCAGGACCACTTAAAATGATATGGTGGGCCACATGAAAAGAAATGGCAGACCACATTAAATGATGTGGTGGGCAACTTGAAATGATATGGCGGCCATCATAAAATTATGTGGCGTGGTACATTGAATAATGTGGCGGGCCACATAAACCAATGTGGCAGGGCCACATAAACTAATGTGGCAGGGCCATGTAAAATGATATGGTGGGCCACATGAAGAGATATGGCAGACCACATAAAATGATGTGGTGGGCCACTTAAGATAATGTGGTGGGCCACATGAAATGACATGCGGCCATGATAAAATTATGTGGCGGGGTACTTTGAAAAAAAGTGTTGGGCCACTTAAATGAAAGGGCGGACCAAATAATGTGGCAGGGCCACATAAAATCATGTGGTGGGCCACATGAAAATATATGGCAGACCACCTAAACTAATGTGGCAGGGCCACCTAAAATGATGTGGTAGGCCACATTAAATGATATGGTGGACCACATGAAAAGATATGGCAGACCACATAAAATAATGTGTTGGGCCACTTGAAATTATATGGCGGCCATGATTAAATGATGTGGCAGGGTACATTTAATAAAGTGGCGGGCCACATAATGTGATGGGACACATGAATAATGTGGTGTACCACTTGAAATTACATGGTGGTCATGATGAATAATGTGGCGGGCCACATAAACCAATGTGGCAGGGCCATGAAAAATTATGTGGTGGGTCACCTTAGATGACATGGTGGGCCACATGAAGAGATATGGCAGACAACATACAATGATGTGGTGGGCCACTTGAAATGATTTGGCGGCCGTGATAAAATGAGGTGGCGGGGTATATTGAATAAAGTTACGGGCCCACGTAAAATAATGTGGCGGACCACATAAACTAATGTGGCAGGGCCACGTAAACCAATGTGGCAGGGCCACATAAACTAATGTGGCAGGGTCATGTAAAATTATGTGGTGGGTCACCTTAAATGACATTGTGGGCCACATGAAGATTTATGGCAGACCACATAAAATAATGTGGTGGGCAACTTGAAATGACATGGCGGCCATGATAAAATGAGGTGGCGGGGTATATTGAATAAAGTTACGACCCACGTAAAATAATGTGGCGGACCACATAAACTAATGTAGCAGGGCCACATAAAATCATGTGGCGGGGCACCTTAAATGACTGAGTGGGCCACATGAAGAGATATGGCAGACCACTTAAAATTATGTGCTGGGCCACTTAAAATATTGTGTTGGGCCACTTGAAATGATATGGTGGCCATGATAAAATGATGTGGCGGGGTATATTGAATAAAGTAACGGCCCACATAAACTGATGTAACAGGGCCACATAAAATCACCTTAAATGACCGAGTGGGCCACTTGAAGAGATATGGCAGACCACATAAAATGATGTGGTAAGCCACCTGAAATGATATTGCAGGCAATGATAAAAATGATGTGGCGGAGTACTTTGAATAAAGTGGTGGGCCACTTAAATGGCAAACCAAATAACGTGGCATTGCCACATAAAATTATGTGGTGGGCCACTTGAAAATATATGGCAGACCACATGAAATGATGTAAATTAATGTGATGTGCCACATAAAAAATAAAGTGGTGAGCCACTTGAAATGATACGGCGGACATGACAATACGGTGTGGCAGGGCCAGCCACGTAAATAATGTGGCCGCCCAATTGTAAAGGCTGCGTGTTAGGTGACTGTGGTTGCCATGGCAACGGCGGATGCTGCTGTTCATCACGCCGTGTGCGGTCAACATCATTCTGTAGCTGTTATTTTAATTCAAGTTGGTATTTATTTAATGACATTACCATGGATGTGAGACATACAGGTATATTCACATTCATGTTATCTCAAGCTCCGGGTATGCTGGATGTGTCAAACCTCTGCTTCCACAAAAACTACACATTTTTATTTCATGGTACGTTTAATCCAAAGACTATGGCGGTAGATAATAATGCAACCTGAATAAGGTGATTAATGGTCCTTAATGGGTCTAATTAGCGCACAGCACCTGAACATCCTGAAGCACTTTTAGTGGCGGTCATAATCAATGCGCAGGATATGATTGGCGGCAGGAAAAGTCAGGAGGATTTGTCTTTGCTGACAGCATGCAAACGTGGGAATGGATAGTAATATTAGATTTAGACTTACTTAGACTTGGACTTCTTTTTTATCCTTTACAGTACAGATAAGAACGCAATTTTGTTGCATTAGCTCGTGGTAGTGCAGGATAAAAGAGCTATAAGGTGCAGATACATCCACGTTTATGGATGTATGTTATATTGTCTTTATATTCCAGAGAGTTAATCCATTTTTGGGGGGGAATTGAGGGGCTTATTATCAATCAATCAATCAATGTTTATTTATATAGCCCTAAATCACAAGGGCTGTACAAGCCACAACGACATCCTCGGTACAGAGCCCACATACGGGCAAGGAAAACTCACCCCAGTGGGACGTCAATGTGAATGACTATGAGAAACCTTGGAGAGGACCGCATATGTGGGTAACCCCCCACCCCCCTCTAGGGGAGACCGAAAGCAATGGATGTCGAGTGGGTCTGACATAATATTGTGAAAGTCCAACACATCAGCGAAAGTCCAGTCCATGGTGGGGCCAGCAGGAACCATCCCGAACGGAGACGGGTCAGCAGCGTAGAGATGTCCCCATCCGATGAACAGGCTAGCGGTCCACCCCGGAGCAGAGTAGAAAAGAAAAGAAAAGAAACGGCAGATCAACTGGTCTAAAAAGGGAGTCTATTTAAAGGCTAGAGTATACAAATGAGTTTTAAGATGAGACTTAAATGCTTCTACTGAGGTAGCATCTCTAACTTTTACCGGGAGGGCATTCCATAATATTGGAGCCCGAATAGAAAACGCTCTATAGCCCGCAGACTTTTTTTGGGCTCTGGGAATCACTAATAAGCCAGAGTTCTTTGAACGCAGATTTCTTGCCGGGACATATGGTACAATACAATCGGCAAGATAGGCAGGAGCTTGACCGTGTAGTATTTTATACGTAAGTAGTAAAACCTTAAAGTCGCATCTCAGGTGCACAGGAAGCCAGTGCAAGTGAGCCAGTATAGGCGTAATATGATCAAACTTTCTTGTTTTTGTCAAAAGTCTAGCAGCCGCATTTTGTACCATCTGTAATCTTTTAATGCTAGACATAGGGAGGCCCGAAAATAAAACGTTACAGTAATCGAGACGAGATGTAACGAACGCATGGATAATGATCTCAGCATCGCTTGTGGACAAAATGGAACGAATTTTAGCGATATTACGGAGATGAAAGAAGGCCGTTTTAGTAACACTCTTAATGTGTGACTCAAACGAGAGAGTTGGGTCGAAGATAATACCCAGATTCTTTACCGAGTCGCCTTGTTTAATTGTTTGGTTGTCAAATGTTAAGGTGGTATTATTAAATAGATGTCGGTGTTGAGCAGGACCGATAATCAGCATTTCCGTTTTCTTAGCGTTGAGTTGCAAAAAGTTAGCGGACATCCATTGTTTAATTTCATTAAGACACGCCTCCAGCTGACTGCAATCCGGCGTGTTGGTCAACTTTAGGGGCATGTAGAGTTGGGTGTCATCAGCATAACAGTGAAAGCTAACACCGTATTTGCGTATGATGTCACCTAGCGGCAGCATGTAAATACTAAAGAGTGCAGGGCCAAGAACCGAACCCTGGGGAACTCCGCACGTTACCTTAACATAGTCCGAGGTCACATTGTTATGGGAGACACACTGCATCCTGTCAGTAAGATAAGAGTTAAACCAAGACAAGGCTAAGTCTGACATCCCAATACGCGTTTTGATACGCTCCAATAAAATATTATGATCAACAGTATCGAAAGCGGCGCTAAGATCAAGAAGCAGCAACATAGATGACGCATCAGAATCCATCGTTAGCAATAGATCATTAGTCATTTTTGCGAGGGCTGTCTCCGTAGAGTGATTTGCCCTGAAACCGGATTGAAAAGGTTCACAGAGATTGTTAGATGCTAAGTGTTCATTTAGCTGCTGTGCGACAATTTTTTCGAGAATTTTCGAGATAAACGGAAGGTGGGACACCGGCCGGTAGTTTACCATGAGGTCAGGATCGAGGTTAGGTCTTTTGAGTAGAGGATGAATAACCGCTTTTTTGAATGCTAGGGGAACAGTACCAGAGGAAAGTGATACGTTTATAATATTTAACACTGATGGACCTAATAAAACAAAAAGCTCCTTGATAAGTTTCCCAGGAATTGGGTCAAGTAAACATGTTGTTTGTTTTGTCCCATTTACACATTTTAACAATTCCTCCAATGTTATTTCATCAAAGAGAGAGAAACTATTTTGGAGGGCAGTGTCCGTCGTATATACAGTCGTATTTGTGTTAATAGAACCCAGTTGTAGCTGAGATGCATTGTCTTTAATCTCTTTTCTAATGACTTCAAATTTCTTATTAAAGAAATTCATAAAGTCATCTGCTGAGTGGGTGGAGTTACTGGGAGGAGTCCCTTGTTGGGTTAGCGATGCTACTGTACTAAACAGAAATTTAGGATCATTTTTGTTGAGGTGGATGAGATTTGAGTAATATTTAGCTTTAGCTGAGGTAAGCATGCGTTTATAAGTTGTTAAACTATCACTCCATGCTTGATGGAAAACCTCAAGTTTAGTCGCACGCCATTTGCGTTCCAGCTTTCTACATGATAATTTCTGGGCTTTAGTTTCTTCTGTAAACCATGGGGTACGCCTTTTAGGGGCCCTTTTTAGCTTTAGCGGTGCTACACTATCAATGGTGTCGCGCAGGGCGTCGTTAAAGCTGTTAGTGAGGTTATCAATAGAGCCCACATAATTTGGGAACGGTGCCATTACCGAAGGCAGTAGGTCAGTAAGAGTCGTCGTTGTGGCAGCATTAATGTTGCGGCTGCTATAGTAGTTATTATTATTATTATTAGTTTGTTGACAATGAGTCAGAACTTCGAATTTTATAAGGTAATGATCGGACATTACTTTAGTGTACGGGAGTATCGTAACTTTAGAGGTGGTGACACCCCTGACAAGCACTAGATCTATCGTATTACCGTTGCGATGCGTGGGTTCATTTATTATTTGTGTAAGACCACAGCTATCAATTATAGTCTGGAGCGCCACGCATGGAGGGTCCGATGGGGTATTCATATGGATGTTAAAGTCTCCCATTATGATTATATTGTCGGCGTGCGTCACTAGATCAGCAACGAACTCTGAAAATTAATTCATAAAGTCCGAATAGGGCCCTGGGGGGCCAGGTGCAGAGGCAGCGGTGTGACAAACTTCACAGTAAGCACCTCAAACGAGTTATATTTATTATTTAGGTCCGAGGTAAGGCTAAAGTTTTTGTTGTATATTAGTGCAACACCCCCACCCCTTTTACTGGGACGGGCAATATGCGTTCCCGTATAGCCAGGAGGAGACGCCTCACCCAGCGCAAAAAATTTGTCTGGTTTGAGCCAGGTCTCGGCTAGACCAACGACATCAAGATTGTTGTCTCTGATGACTTCATTAACTAATAACGTTTTGGAAGACAATGACCTTATATTTAAAAAGCCCATATTATAGGTAGTGGGCTGTTTTGAGGAGTTTTTGTTGAAAGTATCCGTAGTAGCAATATTAATAATGTTACGTTTATTATGCGTAGTGCACTTTAAATAATTTCGACCATATCTAGGAATTGATATGACAGGAATTTTTAGATTGTTTGCCACCTCAGTAAAATGCATGTCCACCTCTGACGCAGAAAAAACATTATGTGAGTTGTATATTATTCTAAGAGAATTGCTATGTGTGCAGGGATTATCCAGCCTGGCGCTGGCTAGTTCTAGCTTAACAGACTCCTTATTAGCGCTTCTTTGTGGATTAGCATTTAGCTTTTTCGTTAGTCCCGCTAACAACAACGCATTTAGCTTTGTTGTTAGCCCCGCCCGACACCCCCGCTTCTGCTTCCGAGCGCATCGCTTACGTCTCTTTCATTGACGGTCTCCGCTGGTAGTGGACGCCGCTGCTTCAAAGGCCACTGCTGGATGTAGCTCGCGAAGAATTCCCAAGCTAGCGAGTAGGTCCATCGTACACGCATCTTTCAGCCCAAAATGACCCTATCTCTCCACATCCAGAATCGTAAGTCGGTCGTAAGTGATCACGGAGTGAACACGCTGTGAGCCAGCCATGAAATTGACTGAATTGAGGGGTGTTTTTGCCAAATCGGTCTACACTTCCAGGAGCGCTCGCAAGAAGCCGCTGCCTTGAAGCGCCGCCATCTTGGATTATGATGCGTTCAAGAGTCTTACGGCCTGAGGGAAGAAGCTGTTACAGAACCTGAACCTGGGGTTCAACTCCCACCTTCTACCTTCCTAGTCACGTCCGTTGTGTCCTTGGGCAAGACACTTCACCCTTTGCCTCTGATGGCTGCTGGTTAGCGCCTTGCATGGCAGCTCCCGCCATCAGTGTGTGAATGTGTGTGTGAATGGGTGAATGTGGAAATACTGTCAAAGCGCTTTGAGTACCTTGAAGGTAGAAAAGCGCTATACAAGTATAACCCATTTATCATTTATCATTTATCATTTATTGTGGATCACGGATTTGTATTTTAAACCACCAGCACTTCAGCTACGAAGCTAACGTGATAGCATCATGCTTAAATGCAGATAGAAACAAAAGAAATAAGCCCCTGACTGGAAGGATAGACAGAATATCAACAATACTATTAAACCATGGACATGTAACTACACGGTTAATGCTGTACCACCTGGCAAAGCCTAGCAATGCTGTTGCTAACGACGCCATTGAAGCTAACTTAGCTACGGGACCTTGACAGAGCTATGCTAAAAACATTAGCTCTCCACCTACGCCAGCCCTCATCTGCTCATCAACACCCGTGCTCACCTGCGTTCCAGCGTTCAACGGCGCGACGAAGGACTTCACCCGATCATCGATGCGGTCGGCGGCTAGCGTCGGATAGCGCGTCTGCTATCCAAGTCAAAGTCCTCCTTGTTGTGCTGCTGCAGCCATCTGCTAATACACCGATCCCACCTACAACTTTCTTCTTTGCAGTCTTCATTGTTCATTAAACAAATTGCAAAAGATTCACCAACACAGATGTCCAGAATACTGTGGAATTTTGAGATGAAAACAGAGCTGTTTGTATTGAGATACAATGTGTCCCAATACTTCCGCTTCAACCATTGACGTCACGCGCATACGTCATCATACATAGACGTTTTCAGCCGGAAGTTTCCCGGGAAATTTAAAATTGCACTTTATAAGTTAACCCGGCCGTATTGGCATGTGTTGCAATGTTAAGATTTCATCATTGATATATACACTTTTAGACTGTGTGGTTGGTAGTAGTGGCTTTCAGTAGGACTTTAACCCTTGTGTGGTGTTCATATTGTTGTTACTCGGCTAGTGTTTGTGGGTCTGATGGACCCGTTGCATTTTGTAGTTTTTAATGCCTCACAATCAAACACTTTTATGTTAAAATACTGAACAAATGTAGCTTACCACCACCAGGTGTGAATGAATGATGGGTTCCCACTTCTCTGTGAGCGCTTTGAGTATCTAACAATAGAAAAGCGCGATATAAATCTAATCCATTATTATTATTATTTTATTATTAACATGTTTACCTTATCCCAAAAAACATCTGTAATGAAGTGCTTCGAGAGGCTGGTAAAGGAATATATTGTCTCCAGACTTCCCCCCACATTCGACCCATACCAGTTTGCTTATCGCCCTAACCGCTCCACAGAGGACGCCATCTCGCCTGCACTCCACCTGAGCTTAGAACATCTGGAAGGAAAGAACACACACGTGCGGATGTTGTTTCTGGACTTCAGCTCGGCGTTCAACGCCATCATCCCGCAGCACTTGGTGAGCAAACTGGCCCCCCTTGGATTCAGTACCCCCCTATGCAACTTGCTGCTTGACTTCCTCACAGACAGACCCCAATCTGTGAGAGTGGGCAACAACACCTCCAGTGCCATCTCCCTGAGCACCGGCGACCCCCAGGGCTGCGTCCTGAGTCCACTGCTGTTCATGTTGATGATCCATGACTGCTGCGCCAGGTCCACTACTAACCACATTGTGAAGTATGTGGACGACACGACAGAAGTGGTCCTCATCCGTGACAACAACGACATGGACTACAGGGAGGCGGTGAAACATCTGGTTGACTGGTGCAGAACCAACAACCTGGTCCTGAACGTCGACAAGACCAAGGAGATCATAGTTGACTTCAGGAAGCACCAGTCCAGCCACGCTCCACTCTTCATCGACGGCACAGCGGTGGAGATGGTAAGCAGCACCAAGTTCCTGGGGGTGCAGATACAGTAACTGGCAATATGACCTGGTCCCTACACACCGGAGCTCTTGTAAAAAGAGCTCAGCAGCGCATGCACTTTTTGCGACGGATGAAAAGAGCACAGCTCCCTCCCCCCATTCTCAGCACATTCTACAGAGGCACTATAGAGAGCCTACTACATCTCTGTCTGGACTGGAGCCTGCAGTGCCTCAGACTGGAAGTCTCTCCCAGAGAGTGGTGAGTACGGCGGAAAAGATCATCAGGACTCCTCTTCCTCCTATCCAGGAGATGGCAAAAAGCCGCTGCCTGACCAGGGCTCAGAAAATCTGCAGAGACTCCTCCCACCCCCACCAAGGACTGTTTTCACTGCTGGACTCTAGAAAGAGGTTCCGCAGCCTCCGTAGCAGAACCTCCAGGTTTTGTAACAGCTTCTTCCCTCAAGCCATAAGACTCTTGAACGCATCATAATAATCCCCTCAATTCCCCCCAAAAACGGATTAACTGGCTGGCATATAAAGACAATATAACATACATCTGGATGCATATGCAAAAGTGCAATATATTTATCTGTACAGTAACCTATTTATTTATATATGCACCTTATTGCTTTTTTATCCTGAACTACAACGAGCTAATGCAATAACATTTTGTTATCTGTACTGTAAAGTTCAAATTTGAATGACAATAAAAAGTAAGTCTAAGTCTAAGTCTAAGACCCACAAACACTGGCTGAGTAACAACAATATGAACGTTGCGTGGACATTTTTTTGCCAGTTTCTGCATCCCCCAGGGATTCTTCTTTTGTGTTTCGTCACCTGCGGTTCCCACACAAGGTTGCAACATCGTTTGTCAACACTGTCTGCTCTCATTTTGTCGCACATTTGACCCTTTGATGTTCTGTGTACCTACACTCTGTCCTCCTCCTGTCTAGGCCTGCTGTGTGTGTGTGTGTGTGTGTGTGTGTGTGTGTGTGTGTGTGTGTGTGTGTGTGTGTGTGTGTGTGTGTGTGTGTGTGTGTGTGTGTGTGTGTGTGTGTGTGTGTGTGTGTGTGTGTGTGTGTGTGTGTGTGTGTGTGTGGGTGGGTGGTTGCGTGTGGTACACAGAACATCAATTTCCACACTTCTTTTAGCCCCGGGTCCAGTGGACCCGGACATCTTATATGTAATAGAAATGTGTAGGGGGGGTGTATGGTGTGTGGTCATTAAATATGTATTCTGATATATGTTCTTCACAGAAAATGAGCCAAAGCCAGTGAGTCTCCGTTTGAAAAATGAATTAATTGTATCATTTTTCTTTTAATAAAAATCAAAAACGGGTCCCACAGACCCGAACACCACACAAGGGTTGAAGCTGTCATTGCTCAAAAAATAACAATGAATTAAAATCAATGTTGTTATGAATTATCGATCTATGTAAGACTCCACTTACTTCACATCAAATATTCCACTTATTCCACACATATTTTGTGTTTTGCCATAAAAAAACAACAGGGTTTGACAAAAAGGACATAACATACTTAATACTTTGTATTGACAGACCTGAAGTTTATCCAGAGATTTAAACGTTAAATAAATTACTTTTAACATTTTTATGACCCATCTGGGACCTTGGGACCAAACTTGAGGGGAGCCTTAAAGGTACAAAAAACCTATATATATTGTATTTATTTTGAAAATTAAAAATATCAAATTGGCCCCCGCAT
>NC_084744.1:32485767-32495767 GCF_033978785.1 Entelurus aequoreus | reverse complement strand
CGCCTCTTCTTTTCCACCGGAGCGCTCCAATAAAACACACTCAGATCTTCAGTTTCTAGCCGATACTACATAAAAATAACGCAGTAACGCATCATGCAGTAACGGTAACTGAGTTACTTTATATAAAAAAATAACGCGTTAGATTACTAGTTACCGCCGAAACTAACGGCGTTACAGTCCCAACACTGACTACCGTTCAAAAGTTTGGGGTCACCCAAACAATTTTGTGGAATAGCCTTCATTTCTAAGAACAAGAATAGACTGTCGAGTTTCAGATGAAAGTTCTCTTTTTCTGGCCATTTTGAGCGTTTAATTGACCCCACAAATGTGATGCTCCAGAAAGTCAATCTGCTCAAAGGAAGGTCAGTTTTGTAGCTTCTGTAACGAGCTAAACTGTTTTCAGATGTGTGAACATGATTGCACAAGGGTTTTCTAATCATCAATTAGCCTTCTGAGCCAATGAGCAAACACATTGTACAATTACAACACTGGAGTGATAGTTGCTGGAAATGGGCCTCTATACACCTATGTAGATATTGCACCAAAAACCAGACATTTTCAGCTAGAATAGTCATTTACCACATTAGCAATGTATAGAGTGTACTTCTTTAAAGGCCTACTGAAATTATTTTTTTAAATTTAAACGGGAATAGCAGATCCATTCTATGTGTCATACTTGATCATTTCGCGATATTGCCATATTTTTGTTGAAAGGATTTAGTAGAGAAAATCGACGATAAAGTTTGCAACTTTTGCTCGCTGATAAAAAAAAGCCTTGCCTGTACCGGAAGTAGCGTGATGTCACAGGAGCTAGTATTCCTCACAATTCCCCATTGTTTACAATGGAGCGAGAGAGATTCGGACCGAGAAAGTGATGATTACCCCATTAATTTGAGCGAGGATGAAAGATTCGTAGATGAGGAACGTTACAGTGAATGACTTGAGAGGCAGCGATGGACGTATCTTTTTTCACTCTGACTGTAACTTAGGTACAAGCTGGCTCATTGGATTCCACACTCTCCTTTTTCTATTGTAGATCACAGATTTGTATTTTAAACCACCTCGGATACTATATCCTCTTGAAAATGAGAGTCGAGAACGCGAAATGGACATTCAGTGCCTTTTACATCGGCGAAATGCTTTAGCTACGAGCTAACGTGATAGCATCTTGCTTTAACTGCATATAGAAACAAAAGAAATAAACCCCTGACTCGAAGTATAGATAGAAAATCAACAATACTATTAAACCGTGGACATGTAAATACACGGTTAATGCTTTCCAGCCTGGCGAAGGTTAACAATGCTGTGCTAACGACGCCATTGAAGCTAACTTAGCAACCGGATTGCACAGAGCTATGCTAAAAACATTAGCTCTCCACCTACGCCAGCCAGCCCTCATTTGCTCATCAACACCCGTGCTCACCTGCGTTCCAGCGATCGGCAGAAGGACGAAGGACTTCACCCGATGCGTTTGGCGGCCCGGAGACGTAGGAAGTCAAGGTGAAGTCGGCGGCTAGCGCGGCTAGCGCTCCAACAAAGTCCTCCTGGTTGTGTTGCTGTAGTCCGCTGCTAATACACTGATCCCACCTACAACTGTCTTCTTTGCAGCCTTCATTGTTCATTAAAAAAATTGCAAAAGATGTCCAGAATACTGTGGAATTATGAAATGAAAACAGAGCTTTTTGTATAGGATTCTACGGGGTACCATAACTTCCGTTACTCGGACTTCGTCACGCGCATACGTCATCATACCGCGATGTTTCAGCCGGATATTTCCCGGGAATTTTAAAATGTCACTTTATAAGTTAACCCGGCCGTATTGGCATGTGTTGCAATGTTAAGATTTCATCATTGATATATAAACTATCAGACTGCGTGGTCGGTAGTAGTGGCTTTCAGTAGGCCTTTAAAGTTAAGACTAGTTTAAAGTTATCTTCATTGAAAAATAAGGACATTTTAATGTGACCCCAAACTTTTGAACGGTAGTGTATATATATATATATATATATACAAACCCCGTTTCCATATGAGTTGGGAAATTGTGTTAGATGTAAATATAAACGGAATACAATGATTTGCAAAACATTTTCAACCCATATTCAGTTGAATATGCTACAAAGACAACATAGAGATAGTATTCCCAACGTGTCCTGGGTCTTCCCCGTGGCCTCCTACCAATCAGACGTGCCCGAAACACCTCCTTAGGGAGGCGTTCGGGTGGCATCCTGACCAGATGCCCGAACCACCTCATCTGGCTCCTCTCCATGTGGAGGAGCAGCGGCTTTACTTTGAGCTCCTCCCGGATGGCAGAGCTTCTCACCCTATCTCTAAGGGAGAGCCCCGCCACCCGGCGGAGGAAACTCATTTCGGCCGCTTGTACCCGTGATCTTGTCCTTTTGGTCATAACCCAAAGCTCATGACCATAGGTGAGGATGGGAACGTAGATTGACCGGTAAATCGAGAGCTTTGCCTTCTGGTTCAGCTCCTTCTGCACCTCAACGGATCGATACAGCGTCCACTTTACTGAAGAAGCCGCACCGATCCGCCTGTCGATCTCACCATCCACTCTTCTCTCACTCGTGAACAAGACTCCGAGGTACTTGAACTCCTCCACTTGGGGCAGTGTCTCCTCCGCAACCCGGAGATGGCACTCCACCCTTTTCCGGGTGGGAACCATGGACTTGGAGGTGCTGATTCTCATCCCAGTCGCTTCACACTCGGCTGCGAACCGATCCAGTGAGAGCTGAAGATCTTGGCCAGATGAAGCCATCAGGACCACATCATCTGCAAAAAGCAGAGACCTAATCCTGCAGCCACCAAACCAGATCCCCTCAACGCCTTGACTGTGCCTAGAAATTCTCTCCATAAAATTTATGAACAGAATCGGTGACAAAGGGCAGCCTTGGCGGAGTCCAACCCTCGCTGGAAACGGGTCCGACTTACTGCCGGCAATGCGGACCAAGCTCTGACACGGATCGTACAGGGAGCGGACCGCCACAATCAGACAGTCCGATACCCCATACTCTCTGAGCACTCCCCACAGGACCTCCCGAGGGACACGGTCCAATGCTTTCTCCAAGTCCACAAAGCACATGTAGACTGGTTGGGCAAACTCCCATGCACCCTCAAGGACCCTGCCGAGAGTATAGAGCTGGTCCACAGTTCCACGACCAGGACGAAAACCACACTGTTCCTCCTGAATCCGAGGTTCGACTATCCGGTGTAGCCTCCTCTCCAGTACACCTGAATAGACCTTACCGGGAAGGCTGAGGTCACTAAAATATCATGCAAAAGCGCAGATTCCCACCATTGAAATATGTTGTATAGTTGAAGACTTATGGTCATTAGAAAACATCACTGCACATCATAATGGCAGCTACACTTTCCATCTTAAACATCTACAAAAAATATTTGGGATTGTCCGGCGGGCCAGATTGAAAAGCTTAACGAGCCGCATGCGGCCCCCGGGCCTTAATTTGCCTAGGCCTGGAGTTGACTATCCCTGACCTGGCAGGACAATAAAGATAATTGGTGGGTGAGTGTTTTGGGAGTATTTTGTCTTGCTGGACCGTTAATGGCTCCCACAAGATGGATGACTTCTCCCGCCTTCAAAACTCCAACGCTGCCAATGATAGTAAATCCATACTAAACAGACCCGTGCCCACAAATCATCTAAGTGGGAGATTTAATCTTGCAGGAATATATTTATTTATCCAGGGTGTCATTTTGCTTCCAGCGGATGAGCCCATTTATTAAAGGGAACCTTTTTTTAAATAGACGTCAGTGGCTGCTTACCGCTCGGCTTTAGTCGAAAGATAAAAAAATATCAACATCAAATTACAGGATGTTATTTATGGAGTTTGCTCATTTTCCTCGACTGGCAACATCATGTGATTTATGTTGTACATATGTATCTTCATTTACAATGATACAAAGAATTGCTATTGCGACATCTAGTGGACACTTTTAGAACAGCTGTTTATTTCATTCAAAATAGTTGTTTCATTTTTATACTTAGCAAACTAATCCCGCGGGCCGGATAAAACCTGTCCTTAAAAACACATACTTTTGTCTTTAGAAACACATACTTTTGTCCTTAAAAACACATACTTTTGTCTTTAGAAACACATACTTTTGTCCTTAAAAACACATACTTTTGTCTTTAGAAACACATACTTTTGTCTTTAGAAACACATACTTTTGTCCTTAAAACACATACTTTTGTCCTTAAAAACACATACTTTTGTCTTTAGAAACACATACTTTTGTCCTAAAAACCACATACTTTTGTCCTTAGAACACATACTTTTGTCCTTAAAAACAAATACTTTTGTCCTTAAAAACGCGTACTTTTCTCCTTAAAAACACATACTTTTGTCCTTAAAAACACATACTTTTGTCCTTAAAAACAAATACTTTTGTCCTTATAAACACATACTTTTGTCCTTAAAAACACATACTTTTGTCCTTAAAAACACATACTTTTGTTCTTAAAAACACATACTTTTGTCCTTAAAAACACATACTTTTGTCCTTAAAACACATACTTTTGTCCTTAAAAGCACATACTTTTGTCCTTAAAAACACATACTTTTGTCCTTAAAAACACATACTTTTGTCCTTAAAAACGTGTACTTTTCTCTTTAAAAACACATACTTTTGTCCTTAAAAACACATACTTTTGTCCTTAAAAGCACATACTTTTGTCCTTAAAAACGTGTACTTTTCTCCTTAAAAACACATACTTTTGTCCTTAAAAACACATACTTTTGTCCTTAAAAACACATACTTTTGTCCTTAAAAACAAATACTTTTGTCCTTAAAAACACATACTTTTGTCCTTAAAACACATACTTTTGTCCTTAAAAACACATACTTTTGTCTTTAGAAACACATACTTTTGTCCTAAAAACCACATACTTTTGTCCTTAGAACACATACTTTTGTCCTTAAAAACAAATACTTTTGTCCTTAAAAACGCGTACTTTTCTCCTTAAAAACACATACTTTTGTCCTTAAAAACACATACTTTTGTCCTTAAAAACAAATACTTTTGTCCTTATAAACACATACTTTTGTCCTTAAAAACACATACTTTTGTCCTTAAAAACACATACTTTTGTTCTTAAAAACACATACTTTTGTCCTTAAAAACACATACTTTTGTCCTTAAAACACATACTTTTGTCCTTAAAAGCACATACTTTTGTCCTTAAAAACACATACTTTTGTCCTTAAAAACACATACTTTTGTCCTTAAAAACGTGTACTTTTCTCTTTAAAAACACATACTTTTGTCCTTAAAAACACATACTTTTGTCCTTAAAAGCACATACTTCTGTCCTTAAAAACGTGTACTTTTCTCCTTAAAAACACATACTTTTGTCCTTAAAAACACATACTTTTGTCCTTAAAAACACATACTTTTGTCCTTAAAAACAAATACTTTTGTCCTTAAAAACACATACTTTTGTCCTTAAAAGCACATACTTTTGTCCTTAAAAACGTGTACTTTTCTCCTTAAAAACACATACTTTTGTCCTTAAAAACACATACTTTTGTCCTTAAAAACACATACTTTTGTCCTTAAAAATGCATATTTTTGTTCTTAAAAACACATACTTTTGTCCTTAAAAGATATACTTTTATCCTTAAAAACACATACTTTTGTCCTTAAAAGCACATACTTTTGTCCTTAAAAACGCGTACTTTTCTCCTTAAAAACACATACTTTTGTCCTTAAAAACACATACTTTTGTCCTTAAAAACAAATACTTTTGTCCTTATAAACACATACTTTTGTCCTTAAAAACACATACTTTTGTTCTTAAAAACACATACTTTTGTCCTTAAAAACACATACTTTTGTCCTTAAAACACATACTTTTGTCCTTAAAAACACATACTTTTGTCCTTAAAAACGTGTACTTTTCTCTTTAAAAACACATACTTTTGTCCTTAAAAACACATACTTTTGTCCTTAAAAGCACATACTTTTGTCCTTAAAAACGTGTACTTTTCTCCTTAAAAACACATACTTTTGTCCTTAAAAACACATACTTTTGTCCTTAAAAACACATACTTTTGTCCTTAAAAACAAATACTTTTGTCCTTAAAAACACATACTTTTGTCCTTAAAAGCACATACTTTTGTCCTTAAAAACGTGTACTTTTCTCCTTAAAAACACATACTTTTGTCCTTAAAAACACATACTTTTGTCCTTAAAAACAAATACTTTTGTCCTTATAAACACATACTTTTGTCCTTAAAAACACATACTTTTGTCCTTAAAAACACATACTTTTGTTCTTAAAAACACATACTTTTGTCCTTAAAAACACATACTTTTGTCCTTAAAACACATACTTTTGTCCTTAAAAGCACATACTTTTGTCCTTAAAAACACATACTTTTGTCCTTAAAAACACATACTTTTGTCCTTAAAAACGTGTACTTTTCTCTTTAAAAACACATACTTTTTGTCCTTAAAAACACATACTTTTGTCCTTAAAAGCACATACTTTTGTCCTTAAAAACGTGTACTTTTCTCCTTAAAAACACATACTTTTGTCCTTAAAAACACATACTTTTGTCCTTAAAAACACATACTTTTGTCCTTAAAAACAAATACTTTTGTCCTTAAAAACACATACTTTTGTCCTTAAAACACATACTTTTGTCCTTAAAAACACATACTTTTGTCTTTAGAAACACATACTTTTGTCCTAAAAACCACATACTTTTGTCCTTAGAACACATACTTTTGTCCTTAAAAACAAATACTTTTGTCCTTAAAAACGCGTACTTTTCTCCTTAAAAACACATACTTTTGTCCTTAAAAACACATACTTTTGTCCTTAAAAACAAATACTTTTGTCCTTATAAACACATACTTTTGTCCTTAAAAACACATACTTTTGTCCTTAAAAACACATACTTTTGTTCTTAAAAAACACATACTTTTGTCCTTAAAAACACATACTTTTGTCCTTAAAACACATACTTTTGTCCTTAAAAGCACATACTTTTGTCCTTAAAAACACATACTTTTGTCCTTAAAAACACATACTTTTGTCCTTAAAAACGTGTACTTTTCTCTTTAAAAACACATACTTTTGTCCTTAAAAACACATACTTTTGTCCTTAAAAGCACATACTTCTGTCCTTAAAAACGTGTACTTTTCTCCTTAAAAACACATACTTTTGTCCTTAAAAACACATACTTTTGTCCTTAAAAACACATACTTTTGTCCTTAAAAACAAATACTTTTGTCCTTAAAAACACATACTTTTGTCCTTAAAAGCACATACTTTTGTCCTTAAAAACGTGTACTTTTCTCCTTAAAAACACATACTTTTGTCCTTAAAAACACATACTTTTGTCCTTAAAAACACATACTTTTGTCCTTAAAAATGCATATTTTTGTTCTTAAAAACACATACTTTTGTCCTTAAAAAGATATACTTTTATCCTTAAAAACACATACTTTTGTCCTTAAAAGCACATACTTTTGTCCTTAAAAACGCGTACTTTTCTCCTTAAAAACACATACTTTTGTCCTTAAAAACACATACTTTTGTCCTTAAAAACAAATACTTTTGTCCTTATAAACACATACTTTTGTCCTTAAAAACACATACTTTTGTTCTTAAAAACACATACTTTTGTCCTTAAAAACACATACTTTTGTCCTTAAAACACATACTTTTGTCCTTAAAAACACATACTTTTGTCCTTAAAAACGTGTACTTTTCTCTTTAAAAACACATACTTTTGTCCTTAAAAACACATACTTTTGTCCTTAAAAGCACATACTTTTGTCCTTAAAAACGTGTACTTTTCTCCTTAAAAACACATACTTTTGTCCTTAAAAACACATACTTTTTGTCCTTAAAAACACATACTTTTGTCCTTAAAAACAAATACTTTTGTCCTTAAAAACACATACTTTTGTCCTTAAAAGCACATACTTTTGTCCTTAAAAACGTGTACTTTTCTCCTTAAAAACACATACTTTTGTCCTTAAAAACACATACTTTTGTCCTTAAAAACACATACTTTTGTCCTTAAAAATGCATATTTTTGTTCTTAAAAACACATACTTTTGTCCTTAAAAAGATATACTTTTATCCTTAAAAACACATACTTTTGTCCTTAAAAGCACATACTTTTGTCCTTAAAAAACGCGTACTTTTCTCCTTAAAAACACATACTTTTGTCCTTAAAAACACATACTTTTGTCCTTAAAAACAAATACTTTTGTCCTTATAAACACATACTTTTGTCCTTAAAAACAAATACTTTTGTTCTTAAAAACACATACTTTTGTCCTTAAAAACACATACTTTTGTCCTTAAAACACATACTTTTGTCCTTTAAAAGCACATACTTTTGTCCTTAAAAACGTGTACTTTTCTCTTTAAAAACACATACTTTTGTCCTTAAAAACACATACTTTTGTCCTTAAAAACACATACTTTTGTCCTTAAAAGCACATACTTTTGTCCTTAAAAACGTGTACTTTTCTCCTTAAAAACACATACTTTTGTCCTTAAAAAAATATACTTTTGTTCTTAAAAACACATACTTTTGTCCTTAAAAACACATACTTTTGTCCTTAAAAAACACATACTTTTGTCCTTAATAAACGTGTACTTTTCTCTTTAAAAACACATACTTTTGTCCTTAAAAACACATACTTTTGTCCTTAAAAGCACATACTTTTGTCCTTTAAAACGCGTACTTTTCTCCTTAAAAACACATACTTTTGTCCTTAAAAACACATACTTTTGTCCTTAAAAACAGATACTTTTGTCCTTATAAACACATACTTTTGTCCTTAAAAACACATACTTTTGTTATTAAAAACACATACTTTTGTCCTTAAAAACGTGTACTTTTCTCTTTAAAAACACATACTTTTGTCCTTAATAACACATACTTTTGTCCTTAAAAACACATACTTTTGTCCTTAAAAGCACATACTTTTGTCCTTAAAAACGTGTACTTTTCTCCTTAAAAACACATACTTTTGTCCTTAAAAACACATACTTTTGTTCTTAAAAACACATACTTTTGTCCTTAAAAACACATACTTTTTGTCCTTAAAAACAAATACTTTTGTCCTTAAAAACACATACTTTTGTCCTTAAAAACGCGTACTTTTGTCCTTAAAAACACATACTTTTGTCCTTAAAAACACATACTTTGTCCTTAAAAACACATACTTTTGTCCTTAAAAAACACATACTTTGTCCTTAAAAACACATACTTTGTCCTTAAAAACACATACTTTTGTCCTTAAAAACACATACTTTTGTCCTTAAAAACACATACTTTTGTCCTTAAAAACACATATTTTTGTCAGAAATATGGCCGCTGATTTAAGAACTGGATGTCTCTGCCAGGGTGTGGCTCCAGCCCAAGTGTGGGCGAGAGAGGAAAAAAACCCGCTCCGTGTGACCAATTAAGTGGTGTAATTGACAGCATTACATGTCGGAACAGGTGTAATTGGACGAGATGCTGAAACGGAGACGTGCCGCTAATGAGCTGACAAAGAGAGACCGTACGGATGAATGCACATTTTTTCTTTCCCTTCATGTCCGGATTGAGAAAAGAGACGGGAATGCAAAAGAGGATTTCATTGATCACATGTGACGGCGGCCCGGATGCTGCAGGTAGCCTCCTCCTTGTGCAGTGCTGCTCTTATCTGCGGGTGTTTGTATTCCACACACTGCCGTCCCCCCCTCTCACATACATTTAATCAATCGCCTACACCCGCAGCCGGCATCCACCCACACGCTCACGAGGCGGTCTTGCTAAAATGGATGCCCGCAGGGTGCACGCGTACAGTTTTTGAAGGCGGACTCGCTTGTTGGTTGAAGCTCATTGTGATGCCACTGGAAATACATCCTGGTGATTACGGGAGTCGTTTTTACAATGACTTCCCACAGGGTGTGATGGAAACTCAAATAGTCGGTTCCAGAGTGAAACTGTCT
>NC_084744.1:32406813-32479313 GCF_033978785.1 Entelurus aequoreus | reverse complement strand
TTTTAATTAATTAAATGTTTTTTTATGGCAAAATATGAAAAATGTCCCACAAAATTATTTTAGAGTGGAATATTAGAAGTGAATTAATTGGAGCCTTAAATATGTCAATAATTCATAACAACGTTGATTTAAATTTTTTACTTTTTTTTTTAAACAAAAACAGTTAAAAAAAAATCACACTAATATTCTTGGGGACCCAAAAAGGTCCCACTCATTAAAGTGTTAAAAAAGGTTTAAAGTTATTTGTTTATTTCAACACTTGAATTTTTAGATCGACTTCATATCTATCCGTCGCTTATAAGTTTTTATGATGTTTTAAAATGTTTTTATTTATTGTTTCATGCCCTTTTGGTCGTAGAAAATGTTTTTTTTTTATGGCAAAATATGCAACATTTCCCCCAAAATTATTTTAAAGTGAAATATTAGAAGTGAAGTAATTAATTGGAACCTTAAATATGTTAATAATTCATAACAACATTGATTTTATTTTATTTTATTATTATTTTTAAACAAAAACAGTTAAAAAAAATCCCACTAAAATTCTTGGGGACCCAAAAAGGTCCCACTCATTAAAGTGTTAAAAAATGTTTTAAGTTATTTGTTTATTCCAACACTTTAATCTCTAGATCGACTTCAGATCTCTCTGTTGATTATACGTTTTTATGATGTTTTTAAAAAAAATGTTATGCCCTTTTTGTCGTATAAAATGTTTTTTATGGCAAAATATGCAAAATGTCCCCCAAAATGATTTTACAGTGAAATATTAGAAGTGAATTAATTGGAGCCTTAAATATGTAAATAATTCATAACAACATTGATTTTTAATTTAAATTTTTTTTTTTTTTTAACAAAAACAATTTTAAAAAATCCCACTAAAATCCTTGGGGACCCAAAAAGGTCCCACTCATAAAAGTGTTTTTATTTTAACGCTTGAATATCTGGATTAACTTCAAATCTATGTATCTGTAGATTATAAGTTTTTATGATGTTTTAAATGTTTTAATTAATTAAATGTTTTTTTATGGCAAAATATGAAAAATGTCCCACAAAATTATTTTAGAGTGGAATATTAGAAGTGAATTAATTGGAGCCTTAAATATGTCAATAATTCATAACAACGTTGATTTTAATTTTTTACATTTTTTTTTAAACAAAAACAGTTAAAAAAAAATCACACTAAAATTCTTGGGGACCCAAAAAGGTCCCACTCATTAAAGTGTTAAAAAAGGTTTAAAGTTATTTGTTTATTTCAACACTTGAATTTTTAGATCGACTTCATATCTATCCGTCGCTTATAAGTTTTTATGATGTTTTAAAATGTTTTTATTTATTGTTTCATGCCCTTTTGGTCGTAGAAAATGTTGTTTTTTTTATGGCAAAATATGCAACATTTCCCCCAAAATTATTTTAAAGTGAAATATTAGAAGTGAAGTAATTAATTGGAACCTTAAATATGTTAATAATTCATAACAACATTGATTTTATTTTATTTTATTATTTTTTTTAAACAAAAACAGTTAAAATTCTTGGGGACCCAAAAAGGTCCCACTCATTAAAGTGTTAAAAAATGTTTTAAGTTATTTGTTTATTCCAACACTTTAATCTCTAGATCGACTTCAGATCTCTCTGTTGATTATACGTTTTTATGATGTTTTTTTAAATTGTTTTATGCCCTTTTTGTCGTATAAAATATTTTTTATGGCAAAATATGCAAAATGTCCCCCAAAATTATTTTACAGTGAAATATTAGAAGTGAATTAATTGGAGCCTTAAATATGTCAATAATTCATAACAACGTTGATTTTAATTTTTTTACAATTTTTTTTTAACAAAAACAATTTTAAAAAATCCCACTAAAATTCTTGGGGACCCAAAAGGGTCCCACTCATAAAAGTGTTTTTATTTCAACGCTTGAATATCTAGATCGACTTCAGATCTATGTATCTGTCGATTTTAAGTTTTTATGATGTTTTAAATGTTTTAATTAATTAAATGCATTTTTATGGCAAAATATGCAAAAAGTCCTCCAAAATTATTTTAGAATGAAATATTAGAAGTGAATTAATTGGAGATTTAAATATGTCAATAATTCATAACAATAATGATTTTAATTTTTTACAATTTTTTTTTAACAAAAACAGTTAAAAAAAATTTTTTGGGGACCCAAAAAGGTCCCACTCATTAAAGTGTTAAAAAAGGTTTAAAGTTATTTGTTTATTTCAACACTTGAATCTTTAGTTCGACTTCATATCTATCCGTCGATTATTTTTTATGATGTTTTAAAATATTTTTTTTTATTGTTTCATGCCCTTTTGGTCGTAGAAAATGTAGTTTTTTTTTATGGCAAAATATGCAACATTTCCCCCAAAATTATTTTAAAGTGAAATATTAGAAGTGAAGTAATTAATTGGAGCCTTAAATATGTCAATAATTCATAACAACATTGTTTTTTTGTTGTTGTTTTTTTTTTTTTTTACAATTTTTTGAACAAAAACTATTTTTAAAAAATCCCACTAAAATCCTTGGGGACCCAAAAAGGTCCAACTCATAAAAGTGTTTTTATTTTAACGCTTGAATATCTAATTGAATTATTTTAAAGTGAAATATTAGAAGTGAAGTCATTAATTGGAGCCTTAAATATGTCAATAATTCAAAACAACATTGATTTTAATTTTTAATTTTTTTTTAAACAATAACAGTTAAAAAAAAATCCCACTAAAATTCTTGGGGAACCAAAAAGGTCCCACTCATTAAAGTATTAAAAAAGGTTTTAAGTCATTTGTTTATTTCAACACTTAAATCTCTAGATCGACTTCAGATCTCTCCGTTGATTATACGTTTTTATGATGTTTTTTTAAATTGTTTTATGCCCTTTTTGTCGTATAAAATGTTTTTTATGGCAAAGTATGCAAAATGTCCCCCAAAATGATTTTACAGTGAAATATTAGAAGTGAATTAATTGGAGCCTTAAATATGTAAATAATTCATAACAACATTGATTTTTAATTTTTTTTACATTTTTTTTTTTAACAAAAACAATTTTAAAAAATCCCACTAAAATCCTTGGGGACCCAAAAAGGTCCCACTCATAAAAGTGTTTTTATTTTAACGCTTGAATATCTAGATTAACTTCAAATCTATGTATCTGTAGATTATAAGTTTTTATGATGTTTTAAATGTTTTAATTAATTAAATGTTTTTTTATGGCAAAATATGAAAAATGTCCCACAAAATTATTTTAGAGTGGAATATTAGAAGTGAATTAATTGGAGCCTTAAATATGTCAATAATTCATAACAACGTTGATTTAAATTTTTTACTTTTTTTTTTTTTTAAACAAAAACAGTTAAAAAAAAATCACACTAATATTCTTGGGGACCCAAAAAGGTCCCACTCATTAAAGTGTTAAAAAAGGTTTAAAGTTATTTGTTTATTTCAACACTTGAATTTTTAGATCGACTTCATATCTATCCGTCGCTTATAAGTTTTTATGATGTTTTAAAATGTTTTTATTTATTGTTTCATGCCCTTTTGGTCGTAGAAAATGTTTTTTTTTTTTATGGCAAAATATGCAACATTTCCCCCAAAATTATTTTAAAGTGAAATATTAGAAGTGAAGTAATTAATTGGAACCTTAAATATGTTAATAATTCATAACAACATTGATTTTATTTTATTTTATTATTATTTTTAAACAAAAACAGTTAAAAAAAATCCCACTAAAATTCTTGGGGACCCAAAAAGGTCCCACTCATTAAAGTGTTAAAAAATGTTTTAAGTTATTTGTTTATTCCAACACTTTAATCTCTAGATCGACTTCAGATCTCTCTGTTGATTATACGTTTTTATGATGTTTTTAAAAAATTTTTTATGCCCTTTTTGTCGTATAAAATGTTTTTTATGGCAAAATATGCAAAATGTCCCCCAAAATGATTTTACAGTGAAATATTAGAAGTGAATTAATTGGAGCCTTAAATATGTAAATAATTCATAACAACATTGATTTTTAATTTAAAATTTTTTTTTTTTAACAAAAACAATTTTAAAAAATCCCACTAAAATCCTTGGGGACCCAAAAAGGTCCCACTCATAAAAGTGTTTTTATTTTAACGCTTGAATATCTAGATTAACTTCAAATATATGTATCTGTAGATTATAAGTTTTTATGATGTTTTAAATGTTTTAATTAATTAAATGTTTTTTTATGGCAAAATATGAAAAATGTCCCACAAAATTATTTTAGAGTGGAATATTAGAAGTGAATTAATTGGAGCCTTAAATATGTCAATAATTCATAACAACGTTGATTTTAATTTTTTACATTTTTTTTTAAACAAAAACAGTTAAAAAAAAATCACACTAAAATTCTTGGGGACCCAAAAAGGTCCCACTCATTAAAGTGTTAAAAAAGGTTTAAAGTTATTTGTTTATTTCAACACTTGAATTTTTAGATCGACTTCATATCTATCCGTCGCTTATAAGTTTTTATGATGTTTTAAAATGTTTTTATTTATTGTTTCATGCCCTTTTGGTCGTAGAAAATGTTGTTTTTTTTATGGCAAAATATGCAACATTCCCCCCAAAATTATTTTAAAGTGAAATATTAGAAGTGAAGTAATTAATTGGAACCTTAAATATGTTAATAATTCATAACAACATTGATTTTATTTTATTTTATTATTTTTTTAAAACAAAAACAGTTAAAATTCTTGGGGACCCAAAAAGGTCCCACTCATTAAAGTGTTAAAAAATGTTTTAAGTTATTTGTTTATTCCAACACTTTAATCTCTAGATCGACTTCAGATCTCTCTGTTGATTATACGTTTTTATGATGTTTTTTTAAATTGTTTTATGCCCTTTTTGTCGTATAAAATATTTTTTATGGCAAAATATGCAAAATGTCCCCCAAAATTATTTTACAGTGAAATATTAGAAGTTAATTAATTGGAGCCTTAAATATGTCAATAATTCATAACAACATTGATTTTAATTTTTTTACAATTTTTTTTTAACAAAAACAATTTTAAAAAATCCCACTAAAATTCTTGGGGACCCAAAAGGGTCCCACTCATAAAAGTGTTTTTATTTCAACGCTTGAATATCTAGATCGACTTCAGATCTATGTATCTGTCGATTTTAAGTTTTTATGATGTTTTAAATGTGTTTTTTTAAATTGTCTTTGTCGTATAAAATGTTTTTTTTATGACAAAATATGCAAAATACCCCCTAAAATTATTTTAGAGTGGAATATTAGAAGTGAATTAATTGGAGCCTTAAATATGTCAATAATTTATAACAACATTGATTTAATTTTTTTTTAATTTTTTTGACCAAAAACAGTTAAAAAAAATCCCACTAAAATTCTTGGGGATCCAAAAAAGTCCCGCTCATTAAAGTTTTAAAAAAGGTTTTAAGTTATTTGTTTATTTCAACACTTGAATCTCTAGATCGACTTCAGATCTATCCATCGATTATACATTTTTATGATGTTTTAAATATATAATATAATTGTTTCATGCCCTTTTGGTCGTAGAAAATGTAGGTTTTTTTTAATGGCAAAATATGCAAAATTTCCCCCAAAATTATTTTAAAGTGAAATATTAGAAGTGAAGTAATTAAAGCCTTAAATATGTCAATAATTCATAACAACATTGATTTTGATTCATTATGTAAAAAAAAGCAAATCATGCCACTAAAATGCTTGGGGACCCAAAAGGGTCCCACTCATTAAAGTGTTAAAATAAGTCATATATTTTTCTTTACTTGAAATCCTAGTTTTTTTTCTGTCAAAACGCAAAATATGCAATAGTTTTACAAAATAAATTAAAAATGGAATATTTAAAATGAAGTAATTTAAGCCTTAAAAAAGGTCAATAATTCTTAACAACATTATTTTGATTAACTTTTTTTTTTTTTTTTTTTACCAATGACAGTTTAAAAAAATCCCACTAAAATTCTTGGGGATCCAAATGGGTCCCACTTATAAAAGTGTTAAATAAAGGTTTTACATTATTCTTTTTTATTTTTTTTTCAGCTTTCAACATTTGAATCTATACAGAAACTTCAGATCTATCCGTCAATTATACGGTTTGATGTTTTTTAAAAATATATATTTTATTGTTTTACGCCCTTTTTGTCATAGAAAAAAAAATAATTATGAAAATTTTTAAAATGAAATATTAGAAGTGAAGTAATTCAAGCCTTGAATATGTCAATAATTCAAAACAACATTGTTTTTTATTTAAAACATTTTTTGAACAGTTAAAAAAAGAAAAACATGCCACTAAAATTATTGGGGACCCAAAAGGGTCCCACTCATTAAAGTGTTAAAATAAGTCATATATTTTTCTTTACTTGAAATCCTAGTTTTTTTTCTGTCAAAACGCAAAATATGCAATAGTTTTACAAAATAAATTAAAAATTGAATATTTAAAATGAAGTAATTTAAGCCTTAAAAAAGGTCAATAATTCTTAACAACATTAATTTGATTAACATTTTTTTTCTTTTTAGCAATGACAGTTTAAAAAAATCCCACTAAAATTCTTGGGGATCCAAATGGGTCCCACTTATAAAAGTGTTAAAGGTTTTACATTGTTCTTTTTTTATTTTTTTTCAGCTTTCAACATTTGAATCTATACATAAACACCAGATCTATCCGTCAATTATACGGTTTGATGTTTTAAAAAAATATATATTTTATTGTTTTACGCCCTTTTTGTCATAGAAAAAAAAAAAGACGAACATTTTTAAAATGAAATATTAGAAGTGAAGTAATTCAAGCCTTGAATATGTCAATAATTCATAACAACATTGATTTTGATTTTAAAAAAATTTTGAACAGTTAAAAAAAGAAAAACATGCCACTAAAATTATTGGGGACCCAAAAGGGTCCCACTCATTAAAGTGTTAAAATAAGTCATATATTTGTATTTACTTGAAATCCTAGTTTTTTGTGTGTCAAAACACAAAACATGCAGTAGTTTTCCAAAAATAAATTTAAAGTGGAATATTTAAAATGAAGTAATTTAAGCCTTAAAAAAGTAAAGTAATTCTTAACAACATTATTTTGATTTAAAAAATATATTTGAACAATGACAGTTTAAAAAAATCCCACTAAAATTATTGGGGATCCAAATGGGTCCCACTCATAAAAGTGTTAAAAATAAGGTTTTACATTATTTACATTATTACAACATTTGAATTTCTAGATCGACTTCAGATCTATCCGTCGATTATACATTTTTATGTTTTTTTTTAAATATTTAATTGTATTGTTGTACGCCCTTTTTGTCATAGAAAATGTTTTTTTATTACAAAATTTCCCCCAAAATTATTTTAAAGTGAAATATTTGAAGTGAAGTAATTAAAGCCTTGCATATGTCAATAATTCTTAACAACATTCATTTTGATTTTCCTTTTTTATTTGGAGCATAGACAGTTAAAAAAAAAGCCCACTAAAATTATTGGGGATCCAAAAGGGTCCCACTCATAAAAGTGTTAAAAATAAGGTTTTACATTTTTCTTTTTTTTTTCTGTTTTTTTTTTTCTGTTTTTTTTTTTTAACTTTCAACGCTTGAATGTCTAAATCAACTTTAGATCTATCTGTCGATTATACCTTTTTATGATTTTTAATAATTTTTTTGTATTGTTTTATGCCGTTTTTGTCATAGAAAATTGTTTTTTTTATTACAAAATTTCCCCAAAAATTATTTTAAAGTGAAATATTTGAAGTGAAGTACTTAAAGCCTTGCATATGTTAATAATTCTTAACAACATTAATTTAGATTTTCCTTTTTTATTTGGAGCATAGACAGTTTAAAAAAATCCCACTAAAATTCTTGGGGATCCAAAAGGGTCCCACTCATAAAAGTGTTAAAAATAAGGTTTTACATTCTTCTTTTATTTTTTTTTTACTTTCAACGCTTGAATGTCTAAATCAACTTCAGATCTATCCGTCGATTATAAATGTTTATATTGTTTTTTTTAATATTTAATTTTATTGTTGTACGCCCTTTTTATCATACAAAATGTTTTTTTTTATTACAAAATTTCCCCCAAAATGATTTTAAAGTGAAATATTTGAAGTGAAGTACTTAAAGCCTTGCATATGTCAATAATTATTAACAACATTAATTTAGATTTTCCTTTTTTATTTGGAGCAATGACAGTTTAAAAAAATCCCACTAAAATTCTTGGGGATCCAAAAGGGTCCCACTCATAAAAGTGTTAAAACTAAGGTTTTACATTCTTCTTTTTTATTATTTTTTTACTTTAAATGCTTGAATGTCTACATCAACTTCAGATCTATCCGTTGATTACACATTTTTATGACTTTTAATAATTTTTTTGTATTGTTTTATGCCCTTTTTGTCATAGAAAATTGTTTTTTTTATTACAAAATTTCCCCAAAAATTATTTTAAAGTGAAATATTTAAAGTGAAGTAATTAAAGCCTTGAATATGTCAATAATTCCTAACAATATTAATTTTGATTTTACTTTTTTTTTTTTTTTTTTAGCAATGACAGTTTAAAAACATCACACTAAAATTCTTGGGGATCCAAAAGGGTCCCACTCATAAAAGTGTTAAAAATAAGGTTTTATATTATTATTATTATTATTATTTTACTTTCAACGCTTGAATCTTTAAATCAACTTCAGATCTATCCGTCGATTATACATTTTTATGATTTTTAATAATTTTTTTTGTATTGTTTTATGCCCTTTTTGACATAGAATTTGACATAGAACATTTCTCCCTCCAAATTATTTTAAACTGAAATATTTAAAATGAAAATAGGTCAATAATTCATAACAACACTGATTTAGATTTTTTTTTACAATTGTTTAAGCAATGACAGTTAAAAAATAAAATCCCACTAAAATTCTTGGGGATCCAAAAGGGTCCCACTCATAAAAGCGTTAAAAACAGATTTTACATTATTTATTTATTTATTTTTACTTTCAACGCTTAACTCTCTAGATCAACTTCGGATATATCTGTCGATTATACGTTTTTATGATTTTTTGAACGTTTTTTTCCCCATTGTTTTATGTCCTTTTTGTCGTAGAAAATGCTTTTCTTCAACTCTATCCGTCCGTTAAAATAAATACATTTTAATATAATTTTTTTGTTGTTGTTGTTGTTTTATGCCCTTTTTGTCAAATGAATCAGTTTTTTTTAGGCAAAAACACAAAATATGCAATCTTTCCCCCCAAAAAAATTTCAAAGTGTAACAATAAAACTTAATTAATTAAAGCCTTAAATATGTCAACATTAATAATAATAATAATAGATTTGATTTGTAAAAGCTTTTTTATTTTATTTTTAAAAAGAAAGACTTTTTAAGCCTTTTTTAAAACCCTCCACAGTCTGTGGTGCCCTCATGTGGTCAGGGAGAGCGTTCCACAGACTGGGAGCGGCGGATTCTGATTCATTATTATTTTTTGAATAATAATAGTTTGAAAGAAAAAAAAACATTATTTGTGTTATCAGAGTCAACATTGCAACTTTTAATCGTTACTTTTCACCTTTTTAATGTTCTTTAAATAATATTTTTTAGAATGTGCAGGGGGCCGTTAAATAATAGCTGAGGGCCACAAATGGCCCCCATGCCCTATTTTGGACACCCCTGCTGTATACTGTACACGAATGTGAGCACAGTTTAGTTTCTGCAAAGTAGACATGGTAGCGATATCACAGCATCAGTATTGGATCGATACTGGGTGGTAAAGTTGATATTTTTCACTTCTCTTCTATTTATTCTCACCATTTTTGTTGTTGTGGTCGATAATTTACATATTCTTATTTTTATATGGAGGACTTTTAAAGGACTTCAATGATTACAAAAGACTTGATGAATGAATACAAATAAATAAATAAATAAATAAATAAATAAATAAATAAATAAATGCATATACAATTAAAAGAATAATAATATGAAAAATATATTAAAAAAAAAAAAAGAAAAGATTTGAATGAGAGCTAACGGTAAGTTGTACTCCCCCCTGCAGAAAAAATAATTAAATATAATATTTCTTATATTTTAAATGTATGAATAAACATTCAAATGATATTGAAATACAAAAAAATAAAAAATTATAATAATAAGAAAAATAATAAAGCCAATGGTCATTTTCACCTTTTTTCTTTCATGTTGGATTCAAACGACTGCAAGCACTTCATTTTTATTTTTGTTTTTTTTAATACGACTTATTTTTAAATATATGAAGAAAAAAATAAAATTCTAATAAATAAAATAATAATAATTTTAAAAAATAAAGTCAATGGTAATTTTTAATTGTTTGCACTATTATGTTATGCTTAGGGAATAGGAAAATACTTTAAAAAAAAAGGATGTATATATATATATATATATATATATATATATATATATATATATATATATATATATATATATATATATATATATATATATATATATATATATATATATATATATATATATATATACATATATATATTTGCTCACAAACATATTTGTTTTAAAATGTCTTGAATTTTAAATCCTATTTAATTTTGATACTGTACATGTTTTGAGGTAAAAACTATCAATATTGGCAAAACTGGTATCGAAGCGATAGCAACATTTGCAGTATCACTCCCTCCGATTTTAAATGCCTGTACAAATTGTATTTATTTTCCAAATAAAAACGATAAAATAAAACATATTTCCCAAATGAAAAGTCTAAATATTATATATTTCCCAAATAAAAAGTCTAAAAAATATATATTTTCCAGATAAAACGTCTAAATATTATATATTTCCCAGGTAAAAAGTCTAAATATTAAATATTTCCCAGGTAAAAAGTGTAAATATGATATATTCTACAGATAAAAAGTGTAAATAATCAATATTTCCCAGGGAAAAGGTATAAATATGATATGTTTCCCAAATAAAAAGTCTATGTGCACTATATATTTTCCAGGTAAAAAGTCTAAATAAACTATATTTCTGAAATAAAAAGTCAAAATTTTATATATTTCCCGGGTAAAAAGTCTAAATATTATATATTTCCCAAATAAAAAGTCTACATTTTATATATTTCTCAGCTAAAAAGTCTAAATATGATATATTTCCCAGATAAAAAGTCTAAATATTATATATTTCCAAGATAAAAAAGTTATATATATATATATATATATATATATATATATATATATATATATATATATATATATATATATATATATATATATATATATATATATATATATATATATATATATATATATATATATATGTTATATATATACCAGATAAAAAGTCTAAATAATCTATATTTCCCAAATAAAAAGTCTAAATATCTTCTATTTCCTAAATAAAAAGTCTAAATAATCTATATTTTCCAGATAAAACGTCTAAATATTATATATTTCCCAGGTAAAAAGTCTAAATATTAAATATTTCCCAGGTAAAAAGTGTAAATATGATATATTCTACAGATAAAAAGTCAAAATAATCGATATTTCCCAGGGAAAAGGTATAAATATGATATGTTTCCCAAATAAAAAGTCTATGTGCACTATATATTTTCCAGGAAAAAAGTCTAAATAAACTATATTTCCGAAATAAAAAGTCAAAATTGTATATATTTCCCGGGTAAAAAGTCTAAATATTATATATTTCCCAAATAAAAAGTCTACATTTTATATATTTCTCAGCTAAAAAGTCTAAATATGATATATTTCCCAGATAAAAAGTCTAAATATTATATATTTCCAATATAAAAAAGTCTAAATATGATATATTTCCTAGGTATAAAGTGTAAATATGATATATTTCCCAGATAAAAAGTGTAAATATGATATATTTCCCAGATAAAAAGTGTAAATATGATATATTTCCCAGGTAAAATGTTTAATATTAGATATATCCCAGGTATAAAGTCTAAATATGATATATTTCCCAGGTATAAAGTATAAATATGATATATTTCCCAGATAAAAAGTATACATATGATATATTTCCCAGGTAAAAAGTGTAAATATGATATATTTCCCAGGTAAAAAGTCTAATATTAGATATATCCCAGGTATAAAGTCTAAATCTGGTTTATTTCCCAGGTAAAAAGTATAAATTTGATATATTTCCCAGATAAAAAGTGTAAATATGATATATTTCCCAGATAAAAAGTATAAATATGATATATTTCCCAGATAAAAAGTGTAAATATGATATATTTCCCAGATGAAAAGTATAAATATGATATATTTCCCAGATAAAAAGTGTAAATATGATATATTTCCCAGATAAAAAGTGTAAATATGATATATTTCCCAGGTAAAAAGTGTAAATATGATATATTTCCCAGGTAAAAGTCTGCGTGTGGTCCTCACCTGCAGGGTAGAACCGGGGTCTGGTCCCAGCAGGGGGTCTTGTCCCAGCAGGTGGTACACGCACAGCGCACACTCCTTCCCGCAGTCCGTTCCGAGCACCAGCGACACGCAGGCGCCGACCAGCAACATCCAAACACATCTTGGCTGAGCGGGAAAAGAAGCCATGGACTGAGGGAAGAAGAAAAATCAAGAAGAAAATGTAATAAACTTCATTTGTTTTGAGGAGAATCATCTTTACCTCTCTGGGTTGTTGTCAAGTCTTCTGCCTGCCTGCGTGCACACCACAGTACCCCCCACCCTGTGCCCGCACGCCACTTTTATCAGCGTGCTCACTTCATGTCATGTGACGCTGCAGCCAATAGGAGCACAGAGGGGGTGAGAGGGTGAGAGGGTGAGAGGGTGAGGGGGTGAGGGGGTGGGTTGTTTTAGTCAAGTGACATTTTTCATCTCAAATATGATGCACAGTCTTTAAAGGGATGGATGACGTCATCGATATTACCGTATCAATGATCAATAGTTATGATCAATAACACAATCAATCAGCTCTTTACAATATTTAGGATTGATAACACAATCAATCACTTTTTTAAACAATATTTATGAGCAATAAAATAATCAATTACCTTTTTAAACAATATTTATGATCAATAATACAATCAATCACCTTTTTAAACAATATTTATGATCAATAAAATAATCACTTTTTTACAATATTTAGCATCAATAACACAATCAATCACCTTTTTACAATATTGATGATCAATAACACAATCAATCACTTTTTTAAACAATATTTATGAGCAATAAAATAACCACTTTTTTGCAATAGTTCTGATCAATAACACAATCAATCACCTTCTAAAACACTAAGCATCAACTAAAAACATAAAATAAATCAAGTAGGTAACAGGACTGAAGTAACATGAGTGAGTTTTTAGCATATAATGATCAAATGCATGAAAAATAACCAAGTAACATTTATGCTAATAGCATGTTGACACTAAGTATCAACTAAAAAACATAAAATAAATAAAGAAGGTAACAGGACTGAAAGTAACAGGAGTGAGGTTTTAGCATTTAATGATCAAACACAGGGGGTTAACAGGTCTGAAGTAACAGGAGTGAGGTTTTAGCATATAATGATCAAACACAGGGGGTTAACAGGACTGAAGTAACAGGAGTGAGGTTTTAGCATTTAATGATCAAACACAGGGGGTTAACAGGACTGAAGTAACAGGAGTGAGGTTTTAGCATTTAATGATCAAACACATGAACAATAACCATGTAACATTTATGCTAATAGCATGTTGACACTAAGTATCAACTAAAAAAACATAAAATAAATCAAGTAGGTAACAGGACTGAAGTAACATGAGTGAGTTTTTAGCATTTAATGATCAAATACATGAAAAATAACCATGTAACATTTATGCTAATAGCATGTTGACACTAAGTATCAACTAAAAAAACATCAAATAAATCAAGTAGGTAACAGGCCTGAAGTAACAGGAGTGAGTTTTTAGCATTTAATGATCAAACACAGGGGGTTAACAGGACTGAAGTAACAGGAGTGAGGTTTTAGCATTTAATGATCAAATACATGAAAAATAACCATGTAGCATTTATGCTAATAGCATGTTGACACTAAGTATCTACTAAAAAACATAAAATAAATAAATTAGGTAACAGGACTGAAGTAACATGAGTGAGTTTTTAGCATTTAATGATCAAATACATGAAAAATAACCATGTAACATTTATGCTAATAGCATGTTGACACTAAGTATCAACTAAAAAACATAAAATAAATCAAGTAGGTAACAGGACTGAAAGTAACAGGAGTGAGGTTTTAGCATTTAATGATCAAACACAGGGGGTTAACAGGTCTGAAGTAACAGGAGTGAGGTTTTAGCATATAATGATCAAACACAGGGAGTTAACAGGACTGAAGTAACAGGAGTGAGGTTTTAGCATTTAATGATCAAACACAGGGGGTTAACAGACTGAAGTAACAGGAGTGAAGTTTTAGCATTTAATGAACAAACACAGAGGGTTAATAGGACTGAAGTAACAGGAGTGAGGTTTTAGCATTTAATGATCAAACACATGAACAATAACCATGTAACATTTATGCTAATAGAATGTTGACACTAAGTATCAACTAAAAAACATAAAATAAATCAAGTAGGTAACAGGACTGAAAGTAACAGGAGTGAGTTTTTAGCATATAATGATCAAATACATGAAAAATAACCATGTAACATTCATGCTAATAGCATGTTGACACTAAGTATCAACTAAAAAACATAAAATAAATAAATTAGGTAACAGGACTAAAGTAACAGGAGTGAGGTTTTTAGCATATAATGATCAAATACATGAAAAATAACCATGTAACATTCATGCTAATAGCATGTTGACACTAAGTATCAACTAAAAAACATAAAATAAATCAATTAGGTAACAGTACTGAAGTAACAGGAGTGAGGTTTTAGCATTTAATGATCAAACACAGGGGGTTAACAGGACTGAAGTAACAGGAGTGAGGTTTTAGCATTTAATGATCAAATACATGAAAAATAACCATGTAGCATTTATGCTAATAGCATGTTGACACTAAGTATCAACTAAAAAACATAAAATAAATCAATTAGGTAACAGGACTGAAATATAACAGGAGTGAGGTTTTAGCATTTAATGATCAAATACATGAAAAATAACCATGTAGCATTTATGCTAATAGCATGTTGACACTAAGTATCAACTAAAAAACATAAAATAAATAAATTAGGTAACAGGACTGAAATATAACAGGAGTGAGGTTTTAGCATTTAATGATCAAATACATGAAAAATAACCATGTAACATTTATGCTAATAGCATGTTGACACTAAGTATCAACTAAAAAACATAAAATAAATCAAGTAGGTAACAGGACTGAAGTAACAGGAGTGAGTTTTTAGCATTTAATGATCAAACACAGGGGGTTAACAGGACTGAAGTAACAGGAGTGAGGTTTTAGCATTTAATGATCAAATACATGAAAAATAACCATGTAGCATTTATGCTAATAGCATGTTGACACTAAGTATCAACTAAAAAACATAAAATAAATCAATTAGGTAACAGGACTGAAATATAACAGGAGTGAGGTTTTAGCATTTAATGATCAAATACATGAAAAATAACCATGTAGCATTTATGCTAATAGCATGTTGACACTAAGTATCAACTAAAAAACATAAAATAAATAAATTAGGTAACAGGACTGAAATATAACAGGAGTGAGGTTTTAGCATTTAATGATCAAATACATGAAAAATAACCATGTAGCATTTATGCTAATAGCATGTTGACACTAAGTATCAACTAAAAAACATAAAATAAATAAAGTAGGTAACAGGACTTAAAGTAACAGGAGTGAGTTTTTAGCATATAATGATCAAACACGGGGGGGTTAACAGGACTGAAGTAACAGGAATGAGGTTTTAGCATTTAATGATCAAATACATGAAAAATAACCATGTAGCATTTATGCTAATAGCATGTTGACACTAAGTATCAACTAAAAAACATAAAATAAATAAATTAGGTAACAGGACTGAAGTAACATGAGTGAGTTTTTAGCATTTAATGATCAAATACATGAAAAATAACCATGTAACATTTATGCTAATAGCATGTTGACACTAAGTATCAACTAAAAAAACATAAAATAAATCAAGTAGGTAACAGGACTGAAGTAACAGGAGTGAGTTTTTAGCATTTTATGATCAAACACAGGGGGTTAACAGGACTGAAGTAACAGGAGTGAGGTTTTAGCATTTAATGATCAAATACATGAAAAATAACCATGTAGCATTTATGCTAATAGCATGTTGACACTAAGTATCAACTAAAAAACATAAAATAAATAAATTAGGTAACAGGACTGAAGTAACATGAGTGAGTTTTTAGCATTTAATGATCAAATACATGAAAAATAACCATGTAACATTTATGCTAATAGCATGTTGACACTAAGTATCAACTAAAAAAACATAAAATAAATCAAGTAGGTAACAGGACTGAAAGTAACAGGAGTGAGTTTTTAGCATATAATGATCAAACACGGGGGGGTTAACAGGACTGAAGTAACAGGAGTGAGGTTTTAGCATTTAATGATCAAATACATGAAAAATAACCATGTAGCATTTATGCTAATAGCATGTTGACACTAAGTATCAACTAAAAAACATAAAATAAATAAATTAGGTAACAGGACTGAAGTAACATGAGTGAGTTTTTAGCATTTAATGATCAAATACATGAAAAATAACCATGTAACATTTATGCTAATAGCATGTTGACACTAAGTATCAACTAAAAAACATAAAATAAATCAAGTAGGTAACAGGACTGAAAGTAACAGGAGTGAGGTTTTAGCATATAATCTATCAAATACATGAAAAATAACCATGTAGCATTTATGCTAATAGCATGTTGACACTAAGTATCAACTAAAAAACATAGAATAAATAAATTAGGTAACAGGACTGAAGTAACAGGAGTGAGGTTTTAGCATTCAATGATCAAACACAGGGGGGTTAACAGGACTGAAGTAACAGGAGTGAGTTTTTAGCATATACTGATCAAACAGGGGGGTTAACAGGACTGAGTGAAAGTGTTGCACCAAAAATTGGATTTACATCAGAATTGCCATTTTATTCATCCCCATTCTAAACTGTTTCAGAATTGTCACAAATCAACAGAATAAAACAACATTTTCCAACCAGAAGAAAAGTTTCATCCTGATTAGTGATCCAAATCCTACTTGGTCACAATCAATAATCCTGTTGAATGGATTCTGAATCCAAGGGTAAATCCAGCAATGGGACTCGGAGTCACACCCCGAGGGAAAACCCACTAAAGTGCACTTTTGAAACACTTTGATTTCAAGTCTAGTTGGGATTTTAGCAAAACTACAAATGTTTTTATTAACTTTGTCATTTTTTCATTTTCTTTTCAAACAATCACAAATGCCGGCAGGTCACTTAAACTGATTAAACATGTTTTTATTGTGCTTTTTTACATTTCTGTCCTGCGTGGAGTGGACGTGCTCGTTAACGTGACACATTGTTTGAGGACAAGTCAGTCCTGTGTGATATATATAAATGTGTGTGTGTGTGTGTGTGTGTGTGTGTGTGTGTGTGTGTGTGTGTGTGTGTGTGTGTGTGTGTGTGTGTGTGTGTGTGTGTGTGTGTGTGTGTGTGTGTGTGTGTGTGTGTGTGTGTGTGTGTGTGTGTGTGTGTGTGTGTGTGTGTGTGTGTGTGATATATGTATGTACATATGTATATATATATGTGAGCAGTGTGCATCTTTACATTCCTGCCATTATTGATATTGAAAAGGACCTTCATGGCAACACTCCCACTAATCATCTCACACTTTGGTCATGTGACTTCTCACACGCTCAATCAGGAAATTACAAAACTGTGACGTGCAAACTGCATCTTAAAAAAAAAAAAAAGTATATATTTTTCTTTTTATATGCTTGTGGTCTTCCTTCAAACTCCAACTTTCTCCTCTCCTGAGACTTTCCCAGGAAAGAGTCTTCTGAAGGACTTTCCGGTCCCAGACTGGGTCCGGGGTGGTTTTTATGCTTGTGGGTTTTGGGACTGTAGTGGCTGCTGGTGGCAGGAGCTCAGTGCTCTTGTGTCATCCCTTTGTGTTCCTGATGTTTCCCTCTTCTTTTCATGTGTTTTTTTTATGCCTTTTGGTTCTGGACCCGGGCAGCACCGTGGCACAGCATGTGCCTCATAAAACGAAGGTCCTGAGTAGTCCTGGGTTCAGTCCCGGGCTTGGGATCTTTCTGTGTGGAGTTTGCATGTTCTCCCCGTGACTGTGTGGGTTCCCTCAGGGTACTCCCGCTTCCTCCCACCTCCAAAGACATGCACCTGGGGATAGGCTCCTCCCACCTCCAAAGACATGCACCTGGGGATAGGCCCCTCCCACCTCCAAAGACATGCACCTGGGGATAGGTTGATTGGCAACACTAAATGGTCCCTAGTGTGTGAATGTTGTCTGTCTATCTGTGTTGGCCCTGTGATGAGGTGGCGACTTGTCCAGGGTGTACCCCGCCTTCCGCCCGAATGCAGCTGAGATAGGCTCCAGCACCCCCCGCGACCCCAAAAGGGACTAGCGGTAGAAAATGGATGGATGGATGGGTTCGGGACCCTTAGGGACTGTGTGACAAGGGGTGGCACTTTCGCGACTTCTGTGGTGCTTTTTTTGTGGACTTCTGGATCTGCCTCCCGGGAGCCTCTTGGCCGCGGAGACCAGCTGCTGGGTCTCTGCCACACCAGAGTCCGTTTGGAGAGACTTGAGGAGATGCGGATGAAGAGACGGGACTGCGGAGCTGGACAAGCTTCACAGTGTCTTGGCTGTATCAGACACCTCGGTCTCCTTAGAGCCGTGGTTCTTAACCTGGGTTCGATGGAACCCTAGGGGTTCGGTGAGTCGGCCTCAGGGGATCGGCGGAGGTCAAAACACACCCGACTCATCGTGTAAATACAAACTTCTCCCTATCGGCGTATTACGGATACGGCAACAGATGACTGATTTGCAGGTGTGTAGTTTGTTGTGAGTTTATGCACTGTGTTGGTTTTGTTGTTTGAACAAGGTGATGTTCATGCACGCTTCATTTTGTGCACCAGTAATAAAACATGGTAACACTTTAGTATGGGGAACATATTCACCATTAATTAGTTGCTTATTAACATGCAAATTAGTAACATATTGGCTCTTAACTAGTCATTATTAAGTACTTATTAATGCCTTATTCGGCATGGCCTTATTATAACCCTAACCCTCTAACCCTGGCCCTAACACTCCAACCCTGGCCCTAACCCTCTAACCCTGGCCCTAACCCTCTAACCCTGGCCCTAACACTCTAACCCTGGCCCTAACCCTCTAACCCTGGCCCTAACCCTCTAACCCTGGCCCTAACACTCTAACCCTGGCCCTAACCCTCTAACCCTGGCCTTAACCCTCTAACCCTGGGCCTAACACTCTAACCCTGGCCCTAACCCTCTAACCCTGGCCCTAACCCTCTAACCCTGGCCCTAACCCTCTAACCCTGGGCCTAACTCATACTTGCCAACCCTCCCGATTTCCCCGGGAGACTCCCGAATTCCAGTGCCCCTCCCGTAAATCTCCCGGGGCAACCATTCTCCTGAAATTCTCCCGATTTCCACCCGGACAACAATATTGGGGACGTGCCTTAAAGGCACTGCCTTTAGCGTCCTCTACAACCAGTCTTCACGTCCGCTGTTCCTCCAAACAAACAGCGTGCCGGCCCAGTCACACAATATTTGCGGCTTTTACACACACTTAAGTGAATGCAAGGCATACTTGGTCAACAGCCACACAGGTCACACTGAGGGTGGCCGTATAAACAACTTTAACACTGTTACAAATATGCGCCACACTGTGAACCCACACCAAACAAGAATGACAAACACATTTCGGGAGAACATCCGCACCGTAACACAACATAAACACAACAGAACAAATACCCAGAACCCCTTGTAGCAATAACTCTTCCGGGACGCTACAATATACACCAAACCCCGCCCACCTCAGCCCCCGCCCCCCCACACCCCCATCTCCCGAATTTGGAGGTCTTAAGGTTGGCAAGTATGCCCTAACCCTAACCAAATAACTCTAAATTAAGTCTTTGTTATTTAGAATATGTTCCCCATAATAAAGTGTTACCAAAAACATATAACTTTGTCTTGAATTTGAAAAAAACAACATTTTATTTTTCACTAAAGAAGGGTTGGGTGAATGCGCATATGAAACTGGTGGGGTTCGGGACCTCCAACAAGGTTAAGAACCACTGCCTTAGACGCATCCTCGCTCATCCATGCGGACTAGACACTGGGCGAGTGTTAGTGGGCGGCCGAGAGTGGAGTCGGCTCTCTTGGTTGCTTTGTTGGGTCTGCTACTGTCTCTGGCCATGCTCCCCCCCCCCCCGACCCCCCCACCCCAGCAGAGGATGGCGTGGAACACCACAGAGGCCACCACAGTGTATATGTCTTTAGTTTTTTGTTGTTGTTTTACTTTTGTGGCTGTGTGTAGAAGTGGCTGGTTGCATCAGCTCGGCTCTTTTAATGTCTTTAATGTCCTTTGTGTTCTTTCATGTTACACACATCCTTATGTGTGCTATGGCTATGAGGTTTATTTCCTTGGACCCCCTCTCCAATGCTGAAAGTAAATCAGTTGTCTAATCGTTCATGAAATGGAGTCAATTATAGGAAAGTGTTTGCTGCTAGCCCGACTTTGTGGTTTACTAGCTATAGCATTTTAGCTAGCTCGTATAACCAGCCATTTTATTGTAAATCCATCCATCCATCTTCTTCCGCTTATCCGAGGTCGGGTCGCGGAGGCAGCAGCCTGAGCAAGGAAGCCCAGACTTTCCTCTCCCCAGCCACTTCGTCCAGCTCTTCCCGGGGGATCCCAAGGCGTTCCCAGGCCAGCCGGGAGGCATAGTCTTCCCAATGTGTCTTGGGTCTTCCCCGCGCCTCCTACCGGTTGGACGTGCCCTAAACACCTCCCTAAGGAGGCGTTCGGGTGGCATCCTGACCAGATGCCTGAACCACCTCATCTGGCTCCTCTCCATGTGGAGGAGCAGCGGCTTTACTTTGAGCTCCCCCCGGATGGCAGAGCTTCTCACCCTATCTCTAAGGGAGAGACCCGCCAGCCGACGGAGGAAACTCGTTTCGGCCGCCTGTACCCGTGATCTTGTCCTTTCGGTCATGACCCAAAGCTCATGACCATAGGTGAGGATGGGAACATAGATCTTGTACCCGTGATCTTGTCCTTTCGGTCATGACCCAAAGCTCATGACCAGAGGTGAGGATGGGAACGTAGATCTTGTACCCGTGATCTTTTCCTTTCGGTCATGACCCAAAGCTCATGACCATAGGTGAGGATGGGAACATAGATCTTGTACCCGTGATCTTGTCCTTTCGGTCATGACCCAAAGCTCATGACCAGAGGTGAGGATGGGAACGTAGATCTTGTACCCGTGATCTTGTCCTTTCGGTCATGACCCAAAGCTCATGACCATAGGTGAGGATGGGAACGTAGATCTTGTACCCGTGATCTTGTCCTTTCGGTCATGACCCAAAGCTCATGACCAGAGATGAGGATGGGAACGTAGATCTTGTACACGTGATCTTGTCCTTTCGGTCATGACCCAAAGCTCATGACCATAGGTGAGGATGGGAACGTAGATCTTGTACCCGTGATCTTATCCTTTCGGTCATGACCCAAAGTCATGACCATAGGTGAGGATGGGAATGTAGATCTTGTACCCGTGATCTTGTCCTTTCGGTCATAACCCAAAGCTCATGACCATAGGTGAGGATGGGAACGTAGATCTTGTACCCGTGATCTTATCCTTTCGGTCATGACCCAAAGCTCATGACCATAGGTGAGGATGGGAACGTAGTTTGACCGGTAAATTGAGAGCTTTGCCTTCCGGCTCAGCTCCTTCTTCACCACAACGGATCGATACAGCGTCCGCATTACTGAAGACGCCGCACCGATCCGCCTGTCGATCTCACGATCCACTCTTCCCTCACTCGTGAACAAGACTCCGAGGTACTTGAACTCCTCCACTTGGGGCAGGGTCTCCTCCCCAACCCGGAGATGGCACTCCACCCTTTTCCGGGCGAGAACCACGGACTCGGACTTGGAGGTGCTGATTCCCATCCCAGTCGCTTCACACTCGGCTGCGAACCGATCCAGCGAGAGCTGAAGATCCTGGCCAGATGAAGCCATCAGGACCACATCATCTGCAAAAAGCAGAGACCTAATCCTGCAGCCACCAAACCGGACCCCCCTTTATAGTGAAAACAACATTAAAACATGGCTAATGTTGAAAGTACTAAATCATTCATGAACATGTAGTAAATTGTGTTGGGATCTACTACCTTGAGTATATAAATGGCGGTATGAGGCGAGGTTCCTCACTCGCGGTGTTGTAGCACGCTAACAATCGCTGTTTAGACCGGACACCATCGGCCCGTTTGGCCCCCACCTCCCCCGCTCGAGTTTATACTGTTTGCTGTTCACCTGTGCAGGAGTGAGTCACGTTTTAATAAAACGCCGTCTGTAATCACACACACACACACACACACACACACACACACACACACACACACACACACAAACACACACACAAACACACACACACATACGTTGTATTCTTTATTGTAGCCCGTGTTCCTGACAAATATGTGCTGAGAACAAACACAGATGTTAGCACAACGCCTTTTCTTAATTAAAAAGTTGTAATCTGCTCCTGGTGAAGCGACATTAACGACGTCTGGCAGCGGCAGATAAAAAGGCCGTAATGAATTTCCTCCGTGGCGCCTACACGCCATCTGATGGGAGGAGGAGGCAAGCTCGGGAGAAAAAGACGCCGCCATGTTGGCGTGTAATGTGAGGACGTAATCCACCGGGCCAAACGCCGAAGCGAGCACGTCACGGGTTCACGCTAAATTACAAGGTGGGACCCAAAGCCCAGCATGGGGGTTTCCCGACAAGACCGTCCGCATTGGCGGAGGCGAGAGTTCGCGTGGAAAGACCGGAGGTTCCGGTGGAGGGAACTGGGCTGTGGAGCCGGAGGTTGGCATGGGGGAAGTTCCAACTCTCTGTCGGGACAGACGGGCTTCGCAGTATCCTGGACACTCAGGTCTCCCTGGATGGATTCTGGCTCATCCACAGCCTGGGACGGAGTCGGCTTTCTCGCCTGCTTTGTTGGGTCTGTTCCCGTCTCTGGACGCCCAACGGTGAATCACCACGGTGTTAAGATGGTGTTTTTGTTCGGTTCTTTGTCTATGCATCAATCAATCAATCATCACGGATGAAGCGCTGGCTGTCCAGGGTCGGGACCCAGGGTGGACCACTCGTCTGTGCATCGGTTGGGGACGTCTCTGCGCTGCTGACCTGTCTCCGCTCGGGATGGTCTCCTGCTGGCCCCACTATGGACTGGACTCTCACTATTATGTTAGATCCACTAGGGACTGCACTCTCACACTATTATGTTAGATCCACTATGGACTGGACTCTCACTATTATGTTAGATCCACTATTGAGTGGACTCTCACTATTATGTTAGATCCACTATGGACTGGACTCTCTCAGTATTATGTTAGATCCACTATGGACTGGACTCTCACACTATTATGTTAGATCCACTATGGACTGGACTCACACTATTATGTTAGATCCACTATGGACTGGACTCTCACTATTATGTTAGATCCACTATTGAGTGGACTCTCACTATTATGTTAGATCCACTATGGACTGGACTCTCTCAGTATTATGTTAGATCCACTATGGACTGGACTCTCACACTATTATGTTAGATCCACTATGGACTGGACTCACACTATTATGTTAGATCCACTATGGACTGGACTCTCACTATTATGTTGGATCCACTAGGGACTGGACTCACACTATTATGTTAGATCCACTATGGACTTGACTCTCACACTATTATGTTAGATCCACTATGGACTGGACTCTCACTATTATGTTAGATCCACTATTGAGTGGACTCTCACTATTATGTTAGATCCACTATGGACTGGACTCTCTCAATATTATGTTAGATCCACTATGGACTGGACTCTCACTATTATGTTAGATCCACTATGGACTTGACTCTCACGCTATTATGTTAGATCCACTATGGACTGGACTCTCACTATTATGTTGGACCCACTATGGACTGGACTCTCACTATTATGCTAGATCCACTATGGACTGGACTCTCACTATTATGCTAGATCCACTATGGACTGGACTCTCACTATTATGCTAGATCCACTATGGACTGGACTCTCACTATTATGTTAGATCCACTATGGACTGGACTCTCACACTATTATGTTAGATCCACTATGGACTTGACTCTCACACTATTATGTTAGATCCACTATGGACTGGACTCTCACTATTATGTTAGATCCACTATGGACTGGACTTTCACAATATTATGTTAGATCCACTATGGACTGGACTCTCACTATTATGTTAGATATACTATGGACTGGACTCTCACAATATTATGCTAGATCCACTCGACGTCCATTGCAGCGGTCGCCCAGGGGGGGTCCCCACATCTGCGGTCCCCTCCAAGGTTTCTCATTGTCATCCCATTGGGTTGAGTTTTTCCTTGCCCTGATGTGGGATCTGAGCCCAGGATGTCGTTGTGGCTTGTGCAGCCCTTTGAGACACTCGTGATTTAGGGCTTGATAAGTAAACATTGATTGATCAATCATCCATCCATCCATTTTTCTACCGCTTGTCCCTTTTTGGGGTTGCGGGGCAATCAATCAATCAATGAATCAAAGTTTATTTGTATAGCCCTTAATCACAAGTGTCTCAAAGGGCTGCACAAGCTACAACAACATCCTCGGCTCAAATACCACATCAGGGCAAGAAAAAACTGAACCCAATGGGATGACAATGAGAAACCTTGCAGGGGACCGCAGATGTGGGGCGACCGGTGCAATGGACGTGGAGTGGATCTAGATCATAGTGTGAGAGTCCAGTCCATAGTGGATCTAACAAAATAGTGTGAGAGTCCAGTCCATAGTGGATCTAACATAATAGTGAGAGTCCAGTCCATAGTGGATCTAACATAATAGTGTGAGAGTCCAGTCCATAGTGGATCTAACATAATAGTGTGAGAGTCCAGTCCATAGTGGATCTAACATAATAGTGAGAGTCCAGTCCATAGTGGATCTAACATAATAGTGTGAGAGTCCAGTCCATAGTGGATCTAACATAATAGTGTGAGAGTCCAGTCCATAGTGGATCTAACATAATAGTGTGAGAGTCCAGTCCATAGTGGATCAAACATAATAGTGAGAGTCCAGTCCATAGTGGATCTAACATAATAGTGTGAGAGTCCAGTCCATAGTGGATCTAACATAATAGTGTGAGAGTCCAGTCCATAGTGGATCTAACATAATAGTGAGAGTCCAGTCCATAGTGGATCTAACATAATAGTGTGAGAGTCCAGTCCATAGTGGATCTAACATAATAGTGAGAGTCCAGTCCATAGTGGATCTAACATAATAGTGTGAGAGTCCAGTCCATAGTGGATCTAACATAATAGTGTGAGAGTCCAGTCCATAGTGGATCTAACATAATAGTGAGAGTCCAGTCCATAGTGGATCTAACATAATAGTGTGAGAGTCCAGTCCATAGTGGATCTAACATAATAGTGTGAGAGTCCAGTCCATAGTGGATCTAACATAATAGTGAGAGTCCAGTCCATAGTGGATCTAACATAATAGTGTGAGAGTCCAGTCCATAGTGGATCTAACATAATAGTGTGAGAGTCCAGTCCATAGTGGATCTAACATAATAGTGTGAGAGTCCAGTCCATAGTGGATCAAACATAATAGTGAGAGTCCAGTCCATAGTGGATCTAACATAATAGTGTGAGAGTCCAGTCCATAGTGGATCTAACATAATAGTGTGAGAGTCCAGTCCATAGTGGATCTAACATAATAGTGAGAGTCCAGTCCATAGTGGATCTAACATAATAGTGTGAGAGTCCAGTCCATAGTGGATCTAACATAATAGTGTGAGAGTCCAGTCCATAGTGGATCTAACATAATATTGTGAGAGTCCTGTCCATAGTGGATCTAACATAATAGTGAGAGTCCAGTCCATAGTGGATCTAACATAATAGTGAGAGTCCAGTCCATAGTGGATCTAACATAATAGTGTGAGAGTCCAGTCCATAGTGGATCTAACAGAATAGTGTGAGAGTCCAGTCCATAGTGGATCTAACATAATAGTGAGAGTCCAGTCCATAGTGGATCTAACATAATAGTGAGAGTCCAGTCCATAGTGGATCTAACATAATAGTGAGAGTCCAGTCCATAGTGGATCTAACATAATAGTGTGAGAGTCCAGTCCATAGTGGATCTAACAGAATAGTGTGAGAGTCCAGTCCATAGTGGATCTAACATAATAGTGAGAGTCCAGTCCATAGTGGATCTAACATAATAGTGTGAGAGTCCAGTCCATAGTGGATCTAACATAATAGTGTGAGAGTACAGTCCATAGTGGATCTGACATAATAGTGTGAGAGTCCAGTCCATAGTGGATCTAACATAATAGTGAGAGTCCAGTCCATAGTGGATCTAACATAATAGTGTGAGAGTCCAGTCCATAGTGGATCTAACATAATAGTGTGAGAGTCCAGTCCATAGTGGATCTAACATAATATTGTGAGAGTCCAGTCCATAGTGGATCTAACATAATAGTGAGAGTCCAGTCCATAGTGGATCTAACATAATAGTGTGAGAGTCCAGTCCATAGTGGATCTAACAGAATAGTGTGAGAGTCCAGTCCATAGTGGATCTAACATAATAGTGAGAGTCCAGTCCATAGTGGATCTAACATAATAGTGAGAGTCCAGTCCATAGTGGATCTAACATAATAGTGAGAGTCCAGTCCATAGTGGATCTAACATAATAGTGTGAGAGTCCAGTCCATAGTGGATCTAACAGAATAGTGTGAGAGTCCAGTCCATAGTGGATCTAACATAATAGTGAGAGTCCAGTCCATAGTGGATCTAACATAATAGTGTGAGAGTCCAGTCCATAGTGGATCTAACATAATAGTGTGAGAGTACAGTCCATAGTGGATCTGACATAATAGTGTGAGAGTCCAGTCCATAGTGGATCTAACATAATAGTGAGAGTCCAGTCCATAGTGGATCTAACATAATAGTGTGAGAGTCCAGTCCATAGTGGATCTAACATAATAGTGTGAGAGTCCAGTCCATAGTGGATCTAACATAATATTGTGAGAGTCCAGTCCATAGTGGATCTAACATAATAGTGAGAGTCCAGTCCATAGTGGATCTAACATAATAGTGTGAGAGTCCAGTCCATAGTGGATCCAACATAATAGTGTGAGAGTCCAGTCCATAGTGGATCTAACAGAATAGTGTGAGAGTCCAGTCCATAGTGGATCTAACATAATAGTGAGAGTCCAGTCCATAGTGGATCTAACATAATAGTGAGAGTCCAGTCCATAGTGGATCTAACATAATAGTGAGAGTCCAGTCCATAGTGGATCTAACATAATAGTGTGAGAGTCCAGTCCATAGTGGATCTAACAGAATAGTGTGAGAGTCCAGTCCATAGTGGATCTAACATAATAGTGTGAGAGTCCAGTCCATAGTGGATCTAACATAATAGTGTGAGAGTCCAGTCCATAGTGGATCTGACATAATAGTGTGAGAGTCCAGTCCATAGTGGATCTAACATAATAGTGAGAGTCCAGTCCATAGTGGATCTAACATAATAGTGTGAGAGTCCAGTCCATAGTGGATCTAACATAATAGTGTGAGAGTCCAGTCCATAGTGGGGCCAGCAGGAGATCATCTTGAGTGGAGACAAGTCAGCAGTGCAGACACGTCCCCCAACTGATGCACAGATGAGTGGTCCACGCCGGGTACCGACTTTGAACAGCTAGCGCGTCATCTGTGGTCACCTAATTACCTCTCCACGCAGGAGAGGTGGGCAGAGCAGAAAAGAGATGGCAGATCAACTGGTCTAAACTGGTGCAGTCGGATGTACCCGATACGTGTAACCGATTATTTTTGGATTTTCTCATTCATGGTCTTGTGTTGCGCTCGACTGTTGTGTCCGTATGTAGATATGGCACCACTGAGGTGTCACCAAACGACTAGACTCTTTCCAGGTCCTGCAGAATCCGTACTGACGGGAGCTTGTTCATCAACACGACACACTTGGAACAGGAGAAAGACCAGGACACAAAACGTGTTTCTTTAGGATGCGTTCTAACTCCTTTGTGTACACTAACGGCGTTTCCCACCTTTGTCCACTCAGCACTTGGCAGGCCAGGAAATTGCCACGGCGACATTTAGACCCCATGAGAAAAAACAGTCAAGATTAAAGATGTCCGTCAAGCCAGCCGTGACGTTCCGATTTCTGACCTCAGCAAACTATGATTGTTTCTTTTTTATTTTTGTCTACATGTGTTTATTTAACATTTTGTCCTGAGTTCCTGGTTTGGGACTACAGAGGTCCATTAGCCACCATGCTATCATCTTGCTCACTTCATTGTGGTAAATAAATGAATAAAGTAAAAAAAAACGTGTCTGAAAAGGAGTAGGAGGAAGCATAGCTTGTTGAGTCCGACCTCGTCTCCCTGTAGGGCAGTCCTCAAATAATTGAGAACCCCTTTTTAGGGTTAGAAGATAACCTTGCCGTTTTTAATCAACCTCAACCATAATCCGGTTTTCTGAAAACTTGAATCTTTGTAAATCAATCAATCAATCAAAGTTTATTTATATAGCCCTTGATTACAAGTGTCTCAAAGGGCTGCACAAGCCACAACAGATCCCACTTCAGGGCAAGGAAGAAACTCGACCCAGTTGGAACAACCAGAAACCTTGGAAGGGAATGCAGATGTGGGGACCGGTGCAATGGATGCAGAGTGGATACAGTTAGTAATGTGAGAGTCCCGTCCATAGTGGGGCCAGCAGGGGGATCCTCTTGCATGTAGCCAGAGACGTCACCGACTGATGCATAAGGAGCGGTCACCCCGGGTCCCGACTTCATGTGACAGTCCAGTTCATTGGGAGACCAGCAGGGGATCATCTTGAATGGAGACATGTCGGGGCGCAGAGACGTCACCGACTGATACATAAGGAGTGGTCCATGCAGGGTCCCGACTTCATCTGACAGTCCAGTTCATTGGGAGACCAGCAGGGGATCATCTTGAATGGAGACATTCGGCGCAGAGACGTCACCGACTGATGCATAAGGAGTGGTCCATCCTGGGTCCCGACTTCATAATGTGAAAGACCAGTCCATTGGGAGACCAGCAGGGGATCATCTTGAATGGAGACATGTCGGGGCGCAGAGACGTCACCGACTGATGCATAAGGAGTGGTCCATCCTGGGTCCCGACTTCATAATGTGAAAGACCAGTCCATTGGGAAACCAGCAGGGGATCATCTTGAATGGAGACATGTCGAGGCGCAGAGACGTCACCGACTGATACATAAGGAGGGGTCCATGCTGGGTCCTGACTTCATAATGCGAAAGACCAGTCCTTTGGGAGACCAGCAGGGGATCATCTTCAATGTAGACACTTCGGGGCGCAGAGACGTCACCGACTGATACACAAGGAATGGTCCATCCTGGGTCCCGACTTCATGTGACAGTCCAGTCCATAGTGGGGCGAGCAGGGGATCCTCTTGAATGGAGACACGTCGGGGCGCAGAGACGTCACCGACTAATACATAAGGAGGGGTCACCCCGGGTCCCGACTTCATAATGTGAAAGACCAGTCCATTGGGAGACCAGCAGGGGATCATCTTGAATGGAGACATGTCGAGGCGCAGAGACGTCACCGACTGATACATAAGGAGGGGTCCATGCTGGGTCCCGACTTCATAATGCGAAAGACCAGTCCTTTGGGAGACCAGCAGGGGATCATCTTCAATGTAGACACTTCGGGGCGCAGAGACGTCACCGACTGATACACAAGGAATGGTCCATCCTGGGTCCCGACTTCATGTGACAGTCCAGTCCATAGTGGGGCGAGCAGGGGATCCTCTTGAATGGAGACACGTCGGGGCGCAGAGACGTCACCGACTGATACACAAGGAATGGTCCATCCTGGGTCCCGACTTCATGTGACAGTCCAGTCCATAGTGGGGCGAGCAGGGGATCCTCTTGAATGGAGACACGTCGGGGCGCAGAGACGTCACCGACTAATACATAAGGAGGGGTCACCCCGGGTCCCGACTTCATAATGTGAAAGACCAGTCCATTGGGAGACCAGCAGGGGATCATCTTGAATGGAGACATGTCTGGGCGCAGAGACGTCACCGACTGATGCATAAGGAGTGGTCCATCCTGGGTCCCGACTTCATAATGTGAAAGACCAGTCCATTGGGAAACCAGCAGGGGATCATCTTGAATGGAGACATGTCGGGGCGCAGAGACGTCACCGACTAATACATAAGGAGGGGTCACCCCGGGTCCCGACTTCATAATGTGAAAGACCAGTCCATTGGGAAACCAGCAGGGGATCATCTTGAATGGAGACATGTCGGGGCGCAGAGACGTCACCGACTAATACATAAGGAGGGGTCACCCCGGGTCCCGACTTCATAATGTGAAAGACCAGTCCATTGGGAGACCAGCAGGGGATCATCTTGAATGGAGACATGTCGGGGCGCAGAGACGTCACCGACTGATACATAAGGAGTGGTCCATGCTGGGTCCCGACTTCATCTGACAGTCCAGTTCATTGGGAGACCAGCAGGGGATCCTCTTGAATGTAGACACTTCGGGGCGCAGAGACGTCACCGACTGATGCATAAGAAGTGGTCCATCCTGGGGCCCGACTTCATGTGACAGTCCAGTCCATAGTGGGGAGAGCAGGGGATCCTCTTGAATGGAGACACGTCGGGGCGAGAGACGTCACCGACTGATGCACAAGGAGTGGTCCATCCCGGGTCCCGACTTGCAACAGCTGTTGCCTTATCCGTGGTCACCTGATAACCTCTCCGCAGAGCAGAAACGAGAGACGGCAGATCAACTGGTCCAAAAAGGGGTCTATTTAAAGGCTAGAGTATACAAATGAGTTTTAAGATGGGACTTAAATGCTTCTACTGAGGTAGCATCTCGAACAAAATCGATCCATTGAACAGAAACACATTTTTGAGTGGATTTTAGAAAGAAAATGGGAGGCTGGGTGAACTTTGATCGACCAATAAGATAATATTTACGTGGCTGGGGAGAAGGAAGTCTGTGCTTCTCTGCTTGGGCTGCTGCCCCCGCCACCCGACCTGGGATAAGATGGCCGGACAAATGATTGAGTTGCTGTTAGACGTCACTCTGCTCCACATCTACGCACAAATGATTCACTCTGTGGCTTTAAAATCCACTGATGATGCAACCCGAGGTGGCGAGGCGATGAAGAGAGTTCTAATTTCCCAACAAGACGCGATGTGAGCTGTCGGCGGCCATAAAAACAAGTGGCTTCCATTAGAGACATGGAGGCCCCTAGGGGCCCTTTGGCTCCTACAGTCTTTGTAGTCATCAGAGGTAATGTCAAAGAAGGAATGGGAGACAAGATGCCAGGTCAGCATGTAGCCTGGAGATAGGCTGCAATGATTCACCCTCAAACATATTCACCCTCATAACTATTCATCTTCAGACATATTCATCCTCAGACATATTCACCCTCAAACATATTCATCCTCAGACATATTCACCCTCAAACATATTCACCCTCATAACCATTCATCCTCAGACATATTCACCCTCAAACATATTCACCCTCATAACCATTCATCCTCAGACATATTCACCCTCAAACATATTCACCCTCATAACCATTCATCCTCAGACATATTCACCCTCAAACATATTCACCCTCATAACCATTCATGCTCAGACATATTCACCATCATAACCATTCATCCTCAGACATATTCACCCTCATAACCATTCACCCTCAGACATATTCACCCTCATAACCATTCATCCTCAGACATATTCACCGTCATAACCATTCACCCTCAGACATATTCACCCTCAAACATATTCACCCTCATAACCATTCATCCTCAGACATATTCACCCTCATAACCATTCACCCTCCAACATATTCACCCTCATAACCATTCATCCTCAGACATATTCACCCTCATAACCATTCATCCTCAGACATATTCACCCTCAAACATATTCACCCTTATAACCATTCACCCTCAGACATATTCACCCTCAAACATATTCACCCTCATAACCATTCATCCTCAGACATATTCACCCTCAAACATATTCACCCTCATAACCATTCACCCTCAAACATATTCACCCTCATAACCATTCACCCTCAGACATATTCACCCTCAAACATATTCACCCTCATAACCATTCACCCTCAGACATATTCACCCTCAAACATATTCACCCTCATAACCATTCATCCTCAGACATATTCACCCTCAAACATATTTACCCTCATAACCATTCACCCTCAGACATATTCACCCTCAGAACCATTCATCCTCAGACATATTTATCCTCAGACATATTCACCCTCATAACCATTCATCCTCAGACATATTCACCCTCAAACATATTTACCCTCATAACCATTCACCCTCAGACATATTCACCCTCATAACCATTCATCCTCAGACATATTTATCCTCAGACATATTCACCCTCATAACCATTTATCCTCAGACATATTCACCCTCAAACATATTCACCCTCATAACCATTCATCCTCAGACATATTCACCCTCATAACCATTCATCCTCAGACATATTCACCCTCATAACCATTCATCCTCAGACATATTCACCCTCAAACATATTCACCCTCAAACATATTCACCCTCATAACCATTCATCCTCAGACATATTCATCCTCATAACCATTCATTCTCATAACCATTCATCCTCAGACATATTCACCCTCACAACCATTCATCCTCAGACATATTCACCCTCATAACCATTCATCTTCAGACATATTCATCCTCAGACATATTCACCCTCATAACCATTCAGTCTCAGACATATTCACCCTCATAACCATTCATCCTCAGACATATTCATCCTCAGACATATTCATCCTGGTGTGAGGATGAGAGTCTGAGATGCCTTTGGTGTGAGGGTGAGAGTCTGAGATGCCTTTGGTGTGAGGGTGAGAGTCTGAGATGCCTTTGGTGAGAGGGTGAGAGTCTGAGATGCCTTTGGTGTGAGGGTGAGAGTCTGAGATGCCTTTGGTGTGAGGGTGAGAGTCTGAGTGAGAGGATGAGAGTCTGAGATGCCTTTGGTGTGAGGGTGAGAGTCTGAGATGCCTTTGGTGAGAGGGTGAGAGTCTGAGATGCCTTTGGTGTGAGGGTGAGAGTCTGAGATGCCTTTGGTGTGAGGGTGAGAGTCTGAGTGAGAGGATGAGAGTCTGAGATGCCTTTGGTGTGAGGGTGAGAGTCTGAGATGCCTTTGGTGAGAGGGTGAGAGTCTGAGATGCCTTTGGTGTGAGGGTGAGAGTCTGAGATGCATTTGGTGAGAGGGTGAGAGTCTGAGATGCCTTTGGTGTGAGGGTGAGAGTCTGAGATGCCTTTGGTGAGAGGGTGAGAGTCTGAGATGAAGTCAGGACAAAGAAGAAGTGAAGATATAAAGTTTAATGTCTGAGGATGAAATGATGCAAAGATGTTGGCAGGAACAACAAACATGATGAATACTTACTTATATGTTCTATATACACTATATGCTGATACTGTGATACACTATATGCTGATACTGTGATACTGTCATACACTATATGCTGATACTGTGATACTGTCATACAATGATATGGTGATACAGTGAAATGGTGATACAATGATACGGAGATACAATGATATGGTGATACAATGATACAGTGATACAAAGAAATGGTGATACAGTGATATGGTAATACAGTGATATGGTGATACAATGATACAATGAAATGGTGATACAGTGATATGGTAATACAATGATATGGTGATATGATGATACAATTATATGGTGATACAGTGATACAATGATATGTTGATACATTGATACAATGATACAATGATATGGTGATACGGTGACAGTGCAGAGGATCAGCAGGATACAGAAGAAGAACATAAAAGAGAATATTAGTGAGGTGCATGCTGGGAACACATGTCTGTAGTCTGCAGGAGGTCCACCCACTTTTATTATCCTCTTCATCCTTGGCTTTAGTATTGTTATTATTATTATTATTATTATTATTATTATTATTATTATTATTATTATTATTATTGTTATTGTCATTATCCCATCATTGTCTTTAGTGGTGGTATTATTATTAATAGTAGTATTATTATCATTAATTTTAATAGTATCCTCATCATCATTGTATTACGTAGTTGTATTAATATTATTATTATTAAAATATTATTATTATTATTATCATCCTTATCATCATTGTATTAAGGAGTGTTATTCTTATTCTTATTATTATTATCCCCTCATCATTGTATAAAGTAGTGTTATTATTCTTATTAATAATAATTATATTATTAATACTTTAACCCCCCCATCATTGTATTTAGTAGTGTTGTTATTATTATTATTATTATCATTATTATTTTTATTATTATTATTATTGTTATTATTATCATCATTGAATTATGTAGTGTTATAATTATTATTATTATTATTATTATTATTATCATTATTATTGTTATTGCAGCATGGCGTGGACATCGGGGGCGGTACCTCTGGATTGGCAGACCGGGGTGGTGGTTCCTCTCTTCAAGAAGGGGAACCGGAGGGTGTGTTCTAACTATGGTGGGATCACACTCCTCAGCCTTCCCGGTAAGGTCTATTCAGGTGTACTGGAGAGGAGGCTACGCCGGATAGTCGAACCTCGGATTTAGGAGGAACAGTGTGGTTTTCATCCTGGTCATGGAACTGTGGACCAGTTCTATACTCTCGGCAGGGTCCTGGAGGGTGCATGGGAGTTTGCCCAACCAGTCTACATGTGCTTTGTGGACTTGGAGAAGGCATTCAACCGTGTCCCTCGGGAAGTCCTGTGGGGAGTGCTCAGAGAGTATGGGGTATCGGACTGTCTGATTGTGGCGGTCCGCTCCCTGTATGATCAGTGTCAGAGCTTGGTCCGCATTGCCGGCAGTAAGTCGGACACGTTTCCAGTGAGGGTTGGACTCCGCCAAGGCTGCCCTTTGTCATCCATTCTGTTCATAAGTTTTATGGACAGAATTTCTAGGCGCAGTCAAGGCGTTGAGGGGATCCGGTTTGGTGGCTGCAGGATTAGGTCTCTGCTTTTTGCAGATGATGTGGTCCTGATGGCTTCATCCGGCCAGGATCTTCAGCTCTCACTGGATCAGTTCGCAGCCGAGTGTGAAGCGACTGGGATGAGAATCAGCACCTCCAAGTCCGAGTCCATGGTTCTCGCCCGGAAAAGGGTGGAGTGCCATCTCCGGGTTGCAGAGGAGACCCTGCCCCTAAGTGGAGGAGTTCAAGTACCTCAGAGTCTTGTTCACGAGTGAGGGAAGAGTGGATGGTGAGATAGACAGGCGGATCGGTGCGGCGTCTTCAGTAATGCGGACGCTGTATCGATCCGTTGTGGTGAAGAAGGAGCTGAGCCGGAAGGCAAAGCTCTCAAATTACCGGTCGATCTACGTTCCCATCCTCACCTATGGTCATGAGCTTTGGGTTATGACCGAAAGGACAAGATCACGGGTCAAAATGAGTTTCCTCCGCCGGGTGGCGGGTGTCTCCCTTAGAGATAGGGTGAGAAGCTCTGCCATCCGGGAGGAGCTCAAAGTAAAGCCGCTGCTCCTCCACATGGAGAGGAGTCAGTTGAGGTGGTTCGGGCATCTGGTCAGGATGCCACCCGAACGCCTCCCTAGGGAGGTGTTTAGGGCACGTCCGGCCGGTAGGAGGCCACGGGGAAGACCCAGGACACGTTGGGAAGACTATGTCTCCCGGCTGGCCTGGGAACGCCTCGGGATCCCCCGGGAAGAGCTGGACGAAGTGGCTGGGGAGAGGGAAGTCTGAGCTTCCCTGCTTAAGCTGCTGCCCCCGCGACCCGACCTCAGATAAGCGGAAGAAGATGGATGGATGGATGGATTATTGTTATTATTATTATCATTATTATTATTGTTATTATCATTATTGCTATTATCGTTATCCCATCATTGTCTTTAGTGGTGGTATTATTATTAATAGTAGTATTATTATCAGTATTTTAATTGTATCCTCATTATCATTGTATTAAGTAGGGTTATTATTATTATTATTATTATTATTGTTATTATTATTACTATCCCCTCATTATGGTATTTATTAGTTTCATTATATTATTATTATTATTATTATTATTATTATTATTATTATTATTATTATCCCCTCATCATGGTATTTAGTAGTTTTATTATATTATTATTATTAATATTATTATTATCCCCTCATCATTGTATTCAGTAGTGTTATTATTATTATTATTATTATTATTATTATTGTTATTATCATTATTATCCTAATCATCATTGTATTTAGTTGTGATATTATTATTATTATTATTATTAATATTATTATTATTATCATTATTACCCTAATCATCATTGTATTTAGTTGTGTTAATATTATTATTATTATTATTTATATTATTATTATTATCATTATTATCCTTATCATCATTGTATTTAGTATTACTATTATTATAATATTATTATTATTATCCTTATCATATTGTATTTAGTAGTGTTATTATTACAATTATTATTGTATTTGTTAATATTTTTATTTATATTATCCTTATTATCATTGTATTTAGTAGTGTTATTAATATTAATAATAATATTAATATTATTATTATCCTTATCATCATTGTATTTAGCAGTGTTATTATTATTATTACTAATATTATTATTTTTATTATCCTTATCATCATTCCTATTCAAAGTGTTGTATGCTAATACTGCTCAAATTGTGACGATCGGTCACTTCATTTCTGTTTGTCTCCTTGGTTTTTGTATTACTTCCGGTCAGTGCTCTTATTTTGTTAAATTTCCTGTTCCGCGGAGCACTGTTTTCTCTTCACCTGCCGTTGATTGGCAGCCGGTCCACACCTGCTGCCAATCAGCATATGTCTATTTGTTTTCTCTCGAGCACTCCTCAGTGCTCGATGATAGACTTCTATGTTTGGAACAATTCTGCAAGACTGCTTTATTTTCTGTTTATGTTAATTAAAATCATCTTACCTGCACATCCTCCTCCTGGTTCTTGCATCTTGGGGACACACAAACTGCAGCCATGCGAGTTCCTCACAGTATCATCGAGCCAGAATGCTGTGTCCTCGCGAGAACCCCTGTCGGCGACGCACAGCCGACGTTCTGGACCGCACAATTCATAGAGGACTTGAAAACCAGGTTTGTGCAGTCCCAGCCCACAGCAGGCTCGGACCTTCTCCCTCCGCCTCGACCGCCGGTTCCGGCTCTCCGACCGGCGCGGCCACTGCCGCCTTCCCTCCTCCCGGCTAGGCCGCCGGTTCCGGCTCTCCGACCGGCGCGGCCACCGCCGCCTTCCCTCCTCCCGGCTAGGCCGCCGGTTCCGGCTCTCCGACCGGCGCGGCCACCGCCGCCATCTTCCCTGTCGCCTGCTGTGCGTCCTGTCCTGGCTCCACGGCAATCGCCTGTGCCGGCGCGTCGACCTCCGGTTCCCACACCGCGTCGCACGCCGGTCGCAGCCCCGCGTCTTACGCCGGTCGCGGCGCCACGACGACCAACACCGGCTGAGCGCCCAGCACCCGTTCCTGCTCCAAGGCAGCTTCCAGCAGCTGCACCACGGCTGCTATCCCTTCCAGCACCCGCTCGTCCTGCCAGTCCGGCGAAGGCTCCAGTGGAGCCTTCCATGATGTCCCTCCTGGCCTCCTGCTGGGACTCGGCGAGGGACGTATCGTTTTCCCTCCTCCTGGCCCCCTACCGCCCGTCCCTGGTTTTCGCACCGGGGGACATAAACAACCCGGAACTCCTTCTCCCAGTGGTGGACGGCGTCTGGCATCCGCCTACTGGAGGGGGGGCTACTACCAGCAGCAGTGCAGCCAAGCACACGCCGCTGTCATCCCCGCCATCGTCTCCTCCCACGGAGACATCATCGCCGCCACCTTCATCTTCCCAGGCGCGCCTTCCCACGGCGCAGACATCTTCCGCGTCACCGGCGGGACTCTGCACGGTGCCGCCATCGAAGACTCCTCCCATGGCGCTGTCGTCATCGTCGCCGCCGGCTGTGCGACCTCCTCCTCATCCGCCAAAGACACGGCGGCGTTATGGACTTCCTCCGCGCTGTCTGCTGCGATCTGCAGAACCTGCGTTTGGACCTTTGCAGCCGTTGGTGCTCAGGTACCACGAGCTTCCGCCTCCTTGTCGGCCACTAATGTGGCCGTTCCGCGGTCGCCCACCTCGCCAGTGGCAGCGGCGTTCAACGCGTCGCCGCCACCTGACTCTCCCTCGCTGGCTGCGAGGACATTTGGCCTGGCGACCCTCCACCAACTCCTCCCTCCACCCTCCCGTAATTTTTTGACTTTTTCCATTCTTGTTTCCAGGGAACATCTGGAATCTGTTCCTTGAGGGGGGGGTCCTGTGACGATCGGTCACTTCATTTCTGTTTGTCTCCTTGGTTTTTGTATTACTTCCGGTCAGTGCTCTTATTTTGTTAAATTTCCTGTTCCGCGGAGCACTGTTTTCTCTTCACCTGCCGTTGATTGGCAGCCGGTCCACACCTGCTGCCAATCAGCATATGTCTATTTGTTTTCTCTCGAGCACTCCTCAGTGCTCGACGATAGACTTCTATGTTTGGAACAATTCTGCAAGACTGCTTTATTTTCTGTTTATGTTAATTAAAATCATCTTACCTGCACATCCTCCTCCTGGTTCTTGCATCTTGGGGACACACAAACTGCAGCCATGCGAGTTCCTCACACAAATATTTACTTTAGTCTAAGTTTATTTGATTATCATTATTATTATCATTATTAGGGTTATTGTTATTATTATCATCATTGTCATTATTGTTAACATTGCTATTAGTATTGTTAACTTCCTGTTGTTTCATCATCACTAATGTTGTCATTATTGTTGTTATTATCATTATATTATTATCATTATATTAATATTATTAGTAGTAGTATTTGTTAATGTTTGTGTTATTGGGTATTGTTATTATTATTACTAAAACTATCATAATCATTATTGTAAATATCACTATTAATATGTTTAAAAATAGATTAAATTATTGAAAAAACAAGATGGTAAATATGACAAATTAATTAATTGCAATTAAAATAATTATTTGCCATCCCTAATTGTTCTGATCGTTGTTTTTTTTGTTTTGTTATGGCTAATGTCGTCGTTACTGTTTTGTTGTTGTTGTCATCATTTGTATCATCATTATTATTGTAATTATTTGTCATCATTATTATTGTAATTATTTATCATCATTATTATTATAATTATTTGTCATCCTTATGATTATAATGACATCTTAGTAGCAATGGCCGTTACAGCACAAATATTACTCTACATTTACGATCAGGAAGAAAAAGAGCAATTCTGTGCAGGCAACATTCATCACTTCATCACAATAGCTGCAAGTATTTCCAATTTGCCGGAAGTATTCAGCGCGTGTGCATTTGTTGCCAGATGTATTCAGCGCGTGTGCGTTGTTGCGGCTTGCAAAGGAAGGAGAGGAATTGGGTCAGCGCACAAACATTGTGCAACAGACATGGTGCTGAAGTGCTAACTGCAAAGATTGCACCTATTAGGCCTCCCAAAATGCAAAGATTGCACCTATTAGACCTCCCAAAATGCAAAGATTGCACCTATTAGACCTCCCTGTGAGCATCTTTTACACAACCACAGGATATAAAAAACCATAAGAGCTGTTGGAGAGCACAGCCACAGAACCTCCATCCATTGGCGTTGTTAGGCCTATTTTAGGGGGGCTCAAGCCCCCCTAAAATATTCTTAAGCCCCCCTAAATAATTTTGTGTTAAAAAAAAAAAAGAAAAAAATATATATATATTTTTTTTACAAATACATGCCGACATATTCATTATAAAGTGGCTGGAATATGAGTTTAAATAAATAATCATATAACCTGTCATTATTCACTCAGTTTCCCCTCACTTCATAGCGTAAGGTATAGGTTTAGTGCGTCGGTATCCAATCCATTCCACTTGTTCATATAGAAAACGCCCACATCACTCAAAACCAGTCCGCATTTTCTCTGCGACCTTTGCTTGCGGTCCTTGGACTTGTTCGTATAGAAAATGCCCACATCCCTCAAAAACCAGTCCGCATTTTCTCTGCGACCTTGCTTGCGGTCCTTGGACTTGTTCGTATAGAAAATGCCCACATCACTCAAAACCAGTCCGCATTTTCTCTGCGACCTTTGCTTGCGGTCCTTGGACTTGTTCGTATAGAAAATGCCCACATCCCTCAAAATCCAGTCCGCATTTTCCCTGCGACCTTTGCTTGCGGTCCTTGGACTTGATCGTTGAGAAAATGCCCACATCACTCAAAATCCAGTCCGCATTTTCTCTGCGACCTTTGCTTGCGGTCCTTGGACTTGTTCGTATAGAAATTGTCCACATCCCTCAAAATCCAGTCAGCATTTTCTCTGCGACCTTGCTTGCGGTCCTGCAGGTGTACGAAGCACATTAGCACACAGCACCGCAGAACAAGAACGTGAACGGATGCAAAATGGACATAAGAAACTTTTTCAAGAAAGTAAGTAGTCATCACTGCTTGTAGTAAAATGTATTAGCTCCACTTTACACCAGGTCTGAGTTTGACAAAAAGTTACATTCCCGCTCTAAAACAATGTTGCTACTTAGTTAGCTAGTTAGTCTGAAATGCATCATGAGGGTCCCGGTTATTTATAAAGTTAAATGTGCACTATTTTTTACCATTTGCTATCTTTGGGGTTACTTCCTTCTGGAGCATCAGCTGTGTTTCTCACTTTACACATGGAGGAGAACAGGAGCTGAGCTCATTCACATATGACTATCATCAGTAGATAATAATAATAATCACTCCACAACCCCTATTGACCTGTAGGAGTCAGGGCAGAGGAGCACAGAAAGTGAGAGGGGAGAGGCCTCTACTGGAAAGGTGAGTAGGAGAATAATGATACATATAAATAAACATTATTTATTTATCATTTATAAATAAATATTAAAACAAATTGTTTTTTAAATGGCTTATCGATAAGCCACATGTTTTATTTTTTTGTGGGTGGATCATGTTGACTATTAGTCCTCCTAATTGTCAATCATTCTGGTGATGTTACGTAAGGACATATATACAGTATATATATATATATATATATATATATATATATATATATATATATATATATATATATATATATATATATATATATATATATATATATATATATATATATATATGTATATATATAATTTATTTATATAATAAATTGTATTTGTAATCTACTATATATATATATATATATATATATATATATATATATATATATATATATATATATATATATATATATATATATATATATATATATATATATATATATATATATATATATATATATATATAAGAAAAACCCAGACACCATCTTTGTAGTCATTTTTCTCCTGCGTGGACTTCCGTCTTCCTTTACAATGAGTGAAGCTGCACGAAACCTTGTGTCTGCAATTGTAAATAATTTAGTTTTTAAGTTTTGTGTTTCTTGTAGAATCTATATAAAGTAATATACATTAGCCTATTGTTAAAATAATGAAAAAAACATCATTAAATATATTTGTTTTATTGTATTGTTACATTAATAGCTGTTGTATAGGATGGCTTGTTAAACATTTCATAGGATTTTCAGAGGGAGGAAAAACCAAGTCATTTAATATAAAATGTAAAATGAATAAATACATAAAAAGAAAAAAAATGGTTAAAAGCCATCGTCCCGGGGAGCATTTAATTTAGTCCCGTGCATTTTTTTTTACCGTCCCCGGGACGACGGGACTACGTTAATCTCAAGCCCTGGAAGTTACATTTTATTGTTTGCATTATTTGTTTCAGCATTGCACTTTGAAGATGGTCCCTCAGCTCTTTTGACAGCTTTGGCTCTTTTTCAGATCAGCAGACGAACTCTAAGTCTTTCTTATTTACAGTATATATAAACCTTTCTCATTTCTATTCAGACTTCCATATATATTTAATTTCCTTAACGGCTTGCCATAATATATATATATATATATATATATATATATATATATATATATATATATATATATATATATATATATATATATATATATATATATATATATATATATATATATATATATATATATATATATATATATATATATATATATATATATATATATATATATATATATATATATATATTATATATAAGCCAATTTATCCCGATCCAGATATTACTTTAATTCAAGTAATTAAGTAATATTTCCAGGGCTTGAATTTACAACCATTTTAGTCACATATGTGCCCAAAATGTAATCTGTGCAACTTCAAAATATTTGGGAACAAACAATTATTGTATTGTGAGCTAAAGTGGTGGCATTAGCCTCTATGTTGTGAAGTAATAACATAGAGGCTAATGAGCTAAAGTGGTGGCATTAGCCTCTATGTTGTGAAGTAATAACATAGAGGCTAATGAGTTAAAGTGGTGACATTAGCCTCTATGTTGTGAAGTAATAACATAGAGGCTAATGAGCTAAAGTGGTGGCATTAGCCTCTATGTTGTGAAGTAATAACATAGAGGCTAATGAGCTAAAGTGGTGGCATTAGCCTATATGTTGTGAAGTAATAACATAGAGGCTAATGAGCTAAAGTGGTGGCATTAGCCTCTATGTTGTGAAGTAATAACATAGAGGCTAATGCCACGACTTGCATTGTGTTTCAGTGTATCTTGAAGGATCATGCAAGTCATTGTTTCTTGTTGATGCTGTAAACAAAATGTCACCATGTTTGTTGTTGTACTGAACACACATTGAAAATAAACCCACTGAAATAATAATAATAACAATGATTCATTTCTAAGTCTTTGTTAGCCGTTTGTGAAGTTTTGTGCTCGTGCGCTACGTTCGCTCGCATCCTGTGCATCTCCTGGGGGCTAAGCCCCCCCTGTCCTTAAAAGCTAGCGACGCCCCTGCCTCCATCCATCCATTTTCTACCGCTTGTCCCTTTCGGGGTCGCGGGGGCCACAGAACCTCTCTTTTTATAAACTAGTCCTGAATGAAGACGGCCATCCAGATCAGCCCCAAAATGCTAGAACTGGTTTCTTGTCCTATTTCGAACTTTCCCTGACATTTTCAGTTTTCAGGGACCTGACAGGAGCATTTGAAACAAAGAATCATAATGTGTTCATCAGCAAAGTAGAAGGTCAGACATCAGAGGGGAAGTCCTGGACTCACTCAGTCAACTATATCCGTGTAGAAGATTAAAAATCACTGGGCCAAAGAAGATCGATAAGAACGTTGACGGACTGACACGGCATGACGAGCATTCTGCTGAAACGTGACAAAGCCATCGATTACTTTGTTGAAGTTCTTTTAAGAAAAAAACAATTTCATGGACTTGGTTTACCACAGAACAGATTTGAAAGCCCGGCTTGAAACCATGGTCTCTGACTGACAAAGTTCTTTTGAGACTTTTGGTCACAGGTGACCATTGGTACACAGTAGACCTTGTAGTTCTGTCTTCGCGGATACACATACTCTGTACCTCGTTTAGGTTCCGGGAAAAGAGGTACTAGGAACGAGGCAAAGGGGGAGTGGACAGAGAATGTGCCAGACTTTAGACAGCTTGGTCTTGTGCTTGTGTTTACTCCTTGCTGTGGAATAAATTGTCAATCTTCAATTCTAGTCACCTCACTTTATCCAGACAGCTTTAGAAGAAAAGATTCTGGGAGGACCGAGCCCTTAAAAACGAGGATCTGAACAATTGGTGACGTGGTCTTTGGCTTTCTTTCCAGAGGACGTCCATAAATTACGGCAACATATCTATTCATCAGGTCATTGTCATCTCAGGGCATTCAATCGATCCCAACTGGACTTTTTGGTTTGTCTTGGAAGACATTTTGCCTCTCATCCAAGTAAACTTGATCAGTTCATGCTCATAGACTTAGATTGGTCAGATCTAGTCTTACATTGGTCATATCTTGTCTAGCGGCTGGCGCCAAAACCCCAAATGGAGTAGAAACATTTGGGGTTTTGGCACCAGCCGCTAGACTAGATCTGACCAATGTAAGACTAAAACTCTATCTGACCAATCAAAGTCAAAAACTCGATCTGACCAATCTAAGTCTAAAACTCAATCTGACCAATCTAAGTCTAAGACGAGATAACCAATGTAAGTCTAAAACTAAATGTGACCAATCTAAGTCTAAGACTAGATGTGACCAATCAAATTCTAAAACTCGATGTGACCAATCTAAGTCTAAGACTAGATGTGACCAATCTAAGTCTAACACTAGATCTGACCAATCTAAGTCTAAGACTAGATGTGACTAATGAAAGTCTAATACTAGATGTGACCAATCTAAGTCTAAGACTAGATGTGACCAATCTAAGTCTAAGACTAGATGTGACCAATCTAAGTCTAAGACTAGATGTGACCAATCAAATTCTAAGACTACATGTGATCGAACTAAGTCTAAGACTAGAGCTGACCGATCTAAGTCTAAGACTAGATCTGACTGATCTAAGCCTAAGACTAGACGTGAGCAATCTAAGTCTAAAACTCGATCTGACCAATGTAAGTCTAAAACTAAATGTGACCAATCTAAGCCTAAGACGAGATAACCAATGTAAATCTGAGACTAGATGTGACCAATCTAAGTCTGAGACTAGATGTGACCAATCTAAGTCTAAGACTAGATGTGACCAATACAATTCTAAGACTCGATGTGACCGATCTAAGTCTAAGACTAGATGTGACCAATCTAAGTCTAACACTAGATGTGACCAATCTAAGTCTAAGACTAGATCTGACCAATATAAGTCTAAGACTAGATGTGACCAATCTAAGTCTAAAACGTCGGTTGTGTCCTTGAGCAAGACACTTCACCCTTGCTCCTGATGGGTGGTGGTTAGGGCCTTGCATGGCAGCTCCAGCCATCAGTGTGTGAATGTGTGTGTGAATGGGTGAATGTGGCATTCATTGCCATTCATGTTTTTGAAAAGAACGGAAAAATATGGGACTGACTTCGAGTTAAGACTTCTCCTAAATGTTTTTCCGATTGTTATCCACAACGACCAACTTTCTGTCCTCGAGCTCTTGACTTCAGTGCGGGTCCTGTCGGGATATTGTTTGTGTGTTCGCTAGGTTTTTATTCCAACAACCGACCGCCGGGTCTTCTGTTAGCTCAACAAACCCACCTTTTGGAACTGATACTTCAGATCCTGCGTTGGAGTCGGCTAATAATTGAACGTGACTCACAAGCAGAACGTCTCTCCGCCTTGTGCCACTGAATATTTGAGAGAGTCATTAGCGACGCCTCATTAATTCTACTCTCGTAATCAATTCTCCTCAGTTCTGTTTACAGACCTGTGGATAATGGAAAGGTTAATAAACTTGCTACGTATTCTCGATATTTCAAACGGCAGATAATTGTATGTAGATCATCATTTGGAAAGCAGGTTTGTAAGTAAGTGAACGGGCAGCTACTAATATGATACCGCTTCCTTTTTTATTGCGGTAAAGGACTATTATTCTGACACTGTTGGTCATCTTTTGGGACTCAATCAATCAATCAATAAAAACATAAACACAAAGTATAAAATGGTTCAGTAAAAACAAGTACAACGCCCAAAAGAAACAGTTTCTCCATCCTTTTAAATGGCCTGAAATTCCCCCAAAGTGATGAGTTCAGGTAACCTCGGATCCTTTGTCAGTTATTCCAAGACCAAGGAACAGCATATCTGAAAGCTTTCTTTCCAAGACTTGTGTTGGCTCTAGGAACCAACACCTTAAGCTGTTGCAACTATATAGAGTCTAGACATAAAAGTACACAACTAAGGGGGAATTAGACCAAGAAGAAATCACAATGGACTATTATTCTGACACTGTTGGTCATCTTTTGGGACTCAATCAATCAATCAATCAATAAAAACATAAAAACAAAGTATAAAATGGTTCAGTAAAAACAAGTACAACGCCCATAAGAAACAGTTTCTCCATCCTTTTAAATGGCCTGAAATTCCCCCAAAGTGACGAATTCAGGTAACCTCGGATCCTTTGTCAGTTATTCCAAGACCGAGGAACAGCATATCTGAAAGTTTTCTTTCCAAGACTTGTGTTGGCTCTAGAACCAACACCTTAAGCTGTTGCAATTAGACCAAGACCAAGAAGAAATCACAATGGACTATTATTCTGACACTGTTGGTCATCTTTTGGGACTCAATCAATCAATCAATAAAAACATAAACACAAAGTATAAAATGGTTCAGTAAAAACAAGTACAACGCCCAAAAGAAACAGTTTCTCCATCCTTTTAAATGGCCTGAAATTCCCCCAAAGTGACGAGTTCAGGTAACCTCGGATCCTTTGTCAGTTATTCCAAGACCAAGGAACAGCATATCTGAAAGCTTTCTTTCCAAGACTTGTGTTGGCTCTAGGAACCAACACCTTAAGCTATTGCAACTATATAGAGTCTAGACATAAAAGTACACAACTAAGGGGGAATTAGACCAAGAAGAAATCTCAATGGACTATTATTCTGACACTGTTGGTCATCTTTTGGGACTCAATCAATCAATCAATCAATAAAAACATAAAAACAAAGTATAAAATGGTTCAGTAAAAACAAGTACAACGCCCAAAAGAAACAGTTTCTCCATCCTTTTAAATGGCCTGAAATTCCCCCAAAGTGACGAGTTCAGGTAACCTCGGATCCTTTGTCAGTTATTCCAAGACTGAGGAACAGCATATCTGAAAGTTTTCTTTCCAAGACTTGTGTTGGCTCTAGGAACCAACACCTTAAGCTGTTGCAATTAGACCAAGACCAAGAAGAAATCACAATGGACTATTATTCTGACACTGTTGGTCATCTTTTGGGACTCAATCAATCAATCAATAAAAACATAAAAACAAAGTATAAAATGGTTCAGTAAAAACAAGTACAACGCCCAAAAGAAACAGTTTCTCCATCCTTTTAAATGGCCTGAAATTCCCCCAAAGTGACGAGTTCAGGTAACCTCGGATCCTTTGTCAGTTATTCCAAGACCAAGGAACAGCATATCTGAAAGCTTTCTTTCCAAGACTTGTGTTGGCTCTAGGAACCAACACCTTAAGCTGTTGCAACTATAGAGTCTAGACATAAAAGTGCACAACTAAGGGGGAATTAGACCAAGAAGAAATCACAATGTACTATTATTCTGACACTGTTGGTCATCTTTTGGGATTCAATCAATCAATCAATAAAAACATAAACACAATGTATAAAATGTTTCAGTAAAAACAAGTACAACGCCCAAAAGAAAAAGTTTTTCCATCCTTTTAAATGGCCTGAAATTCCCCCAAAGTGACGAGTTCAGGTAACCTCAGATCCTTTGTCAGTTATTCCAAGACCGAGGAACAGCATATCTGAAAGTTTTCTTTCCAAGACTTGTGTTGGCTCTAGGAACCAACACCTTAAGCTGTTGCAATTAGACCAAGACCAAGAAGAAATCACAATGGACTATTATTCTGACACTGTTGGTCATCTTTTGGGACTCAATCAATCAATAAAAACATAAAAACAAAGTATAAAATGTTTCAGTAATAAACAAGTACAATGCCCAAAAGAAACAGTTTCTCCCTCCTTTTAAATGGGCTGAAATTCCCCCAAAGTGATGAGTTCAGGTAACCTCGGATCCTTTGTCAGTTATTCCAAGACAGAGGAACAGCATATCTGAAAGCTTTCTTTCCAAGACTTGTGTCGGCTCTAGGAACCAACACCTTAAGCTGTTGCAATTATAGAGTCTAGACCAGGGGTCACCAACCTTTTTGAAACCAGGAGCTACTTCTTGGGTCCTGATTAATGCGAAGGGCTACCAGTTTGATACACACTTAAATAAATTGCCAGAAATAGCAAATTTGCTCAATTTACCTTTAACTCTATGTTATTATTAATAATTAATGATATTTATCATTGTGGAAACACTGATCATCTTAATGATTTCTCACATTAAATATATATAGAAACAGATAAATATCAATATGCAACACTTTATTTTTATATTTTCTCTAAGTGCACATTTTTCAAATTGAACATTTTCAAATGATCACTTCTAAGACAGTCTTGTGAAATCACAATATCCCATTTTAACTAGCGAGCCACTAACATTTTTTTAACAAATCATGAATTACTTTGCACCATGTTTGTACAAATAATAACTCATGTAAAATAAAATAAAAATTAAAAAAATATATATTATGGAACATCTTTAGTAATTTTTCCTGATTAAGATTAATTTTAGAATTTTGATGACATGTTTTAAATAGGTTAAAATCCAATCTGCACTTTGTTACAATACATAACAAATTGGACCAAGCTATATTTCTAACAAAGACAAATCATTATTTCTTCTAGATTTTCCAGAACAAAAATTTTAAAATAAATTCAAAAGACTTTAAAATAAGATTTTAATTTGATTCTACAGATTTTCTAGATTTGCCAGAATATTTTTTTTGAATTTTAATCATAATAAGTTTGAAGAAATATTTCACAAATATTCTTCGTCGAAAAAACAGAAGCTAAAATGAAGAATTAAATTACAATTTATTTATTATTCTTTAAAAAAAAAAATTACTTGAACATTGATTTAAATTGTCAGGAAAGAAGAGTAAGGAATTTAAAAGGTAAAAATGTATATGTATTTAAAAATCCTAAAATCATTTTTAAGGTTGTATTTTTTCTCTAAAACTGTCTTTCTGAAAGTTATAAGAAGCAAAGTAAAAAAAAAAAAGAATTTATTTAAACAGGTGAAGACCAAGTCTTTAAAATGTTTTCTTGGATTTTCAAATTCTATTTGAGTTTTGTCTCTCTTAGAATTAAAAATGTCGAGCAAAGCGAGACCAGCTTGCTAGTTGTGGGGAGGCGGGGCCGGCGGACCGACGGCGCCCATTCCAAGATGGCGGCGAGGAGGCGTGGACGAGCGAGCGGCAAGGCGGGGTGCGCTGGGAGCGACGCCGCCATCAGCACAAGGTGCGTGGAGCGCGCAGCTGTGGACAGTGCAATCACCCTCTCGGACCGTATAAAAGGGCGAGAGACGTGAAGATCAAGAAAGGACACGGAGAAAGACGGCGGACAGGAGGAAACCATCCTCTGCTGCCACGCAAACGACGGCGACGTGCTGCTGAAAAGCAGACGGCGGACGGGAGGAAACCATTCGTGTGCTCACGTGAGAAAAAAGGCAGCTGCTGAAAAGCACGCAAAAGACTCTGTGATTGAAATAATAAAGAAGTCTAAACCGTCTCACGACAATGTCTTCCCTGGATGGTCCTGAGAACCTGCAAGACAGTTAGGACTGTCACACTAGTAAAGTAATACAATTTAAAAAATAGAGGCAGCTCACTGGTAAGTGCAACTATTTCAGCTATTTTTAGAACAGGCCAGCGGGCGACTCATCTGGTCCTTACGGGCGACCTGGTGCCCGCGGGCACCGCGTTGGTGACTCCTGGTCTAGACATAAAAGAACACAACTAAGGGGGAATTAGACCAAGAAGAAATCACAATGGACTATTATTCTGACACTGTTGGTCATCTTTTGGGACTCAATCAATCAATCAATAAAAACATAAAAACAAAGTATAAAATGGTTCAGTAAAAACAAGTACAACGCCCAAAAGAAACCGTTTCTCCATCCTTTTAAATGGCCTGAAATTCCCCCAAAGTGACGAGTTCAGGTAACCTCGGATCCTTTGTCAGTTATTCCAAGACCGAGGAACAGCATATCTGAAAGCTTTCTTTCCAAGACTTGTGTTGGCTCTAGGAACCAACACCTTAAGCTGTTGCAACTATAGTGTCTAGACATAAAAGTACACAACTAAGGGGGAATTAGACCAAGAAGAAATCATAATGGACTATTATTCTGACACTGTTGGTCATCTTTTGGGACTCAATTAATCAATCAATCAATAAAAACATAAACACAAAGTATACAATGTTTCAGTAAAAACAAGTACAACGCCCAAAAGAAACAGTTTCTCCATCCTTTTAAATGGACTGAAATTCCCCCAAAGTGACGAGTTCAGGTAACCTCGGATCCTTTGTCAGTTATTCCAAGACCGAGGAACAGCATATCTGAAAGCTTTCTTTCCAAGACTTGTGTTGGCTCTAGGAACCAACACCTTAAGCTGTTGCAATTAGACCAAGATCAAGAAGAAATCACAATGGACTATTATTCTGACACTGTTGGTCATCTTTTGGGACTCAATCAATCAATAAAAACATAAAAACAAGTATAAAATGTTTCAGTAAAAACAAGTACAATGCCCAAAAGAAACAGTTTCTCCACCCTTTTAAATGGCCTGAAATTCCCCCAAAGTGACGAGTTCAGGTAACCTCGGATCCTTTGTCAGTTATTCCAAGACCGAGGAACAGCATATCTGAAAGCTTTCTTTCCAAGACTTGTGTTGGCTTTGGAACCAACACCTTAAGCTGTTGCAATTATAGTGTCTGGACATAAAAGTACACAACTAAGGGGGAATTAGACCAAGAAGAAATCACAATGGACTATTATTCTGACACTGTTGGTCATCTTTTGGGACTCAATCAATCAATCAATAAAAACATAAACACAATGTATAAAATGTTTCAGTAAAAACAAGTACAACGCCCAAAAGAAACAGTTTCTCCATCCTTTTAAATGGCCTGAAATTCCCCCAAAGTGATGAGTTCAGGTAACCTCGGATCCTTTGTCAGTTATTCCAAGACCGAGGAACAGCATATCTGAAAGTTTTCTTTCCAAGACTTGTGTTGGCTCTAGGAACCAACACCTTAAGCTGTTGCAACTATAGAGTCTAGACATAAAAGTATACAACTAAGGGGGAATTAGACCAAGAAGAAATCACAATGGACTATTATTCTGACACTGTTGGTCATCTTTTGGGACTCAATCAATCAATCAATAAAAACATAAAAACAAAGTATAAAATGGTTCAGTAAAAACAAGTACAATGCCCAAAAGAAACAGTTTCTCCATCCTTTTAAATGGCCTGAAATTCCCCCAAAGTGACGAGTTCAGGTAACCTCGGATCCTTTGTCAGTTATTCCAAGACCGAGGAGCAACATATCTGAAAGCTTTCTTTCCAAGACTTGTGTTGGCTCTAGGAACCAACACCTTAAGCTGTTGCAACTATAGAGTCTAGACATAAAAGAACACAACTAAGGGGGAATTAGACCAAGAAGAAATCACAAAGGACTATTATTCTGACACTGTTGGTCATCTTTTGGGACTCAATCAATCAATAAAAACATGAAAACAATGTATAAAATGTTTCAGTAAAAACAAGTACAACGCCCAAAAGAAACAGTTTCTCCATCTTTTTAAATGGCCTGAAATTCCCCCAAAATGACGAGTTCAGGTAACCTCGGATCCTTTGTCAGTTATTCCAAGACCAAGGAACAGCATATCTGAAAGTTTTCTTTCCAAGACTTGTGTTGGCTCTAGGAACCAACACCTTAAGCTGTTGCAATTATAGTGTCTGGACATAAAATAACACAACTAAGGGGGAATTAGACCAAGAAGAAATCCCAATGGACTATTATTCTGACACTGCTGGTCATCTTTTGGGACTCAATCAATCAATCAATAAAAACATAAACACAATGTATAAAATGTTTCAGTAAAAACAAGTACAACGCCCAAAAGAAACAGTTTCTCCATCCTTTTAAATGGCCTGAAATTCCCCCAAAGTGATGAGTTCAGATAACCTCGGATCCTTTGTCAGATATTCCAAGACCAAGGAACAGCATATCTGAAAGTTTTCTTTCCAAGACTTGTGTTGGCTCTAGGAACCAACATGCTAAATATGTCCCGTGACCTTAAGCTGTTGTGACTATAGTGTCTATAGACATAAAAGAACACAACTAAGGTGGAATTAGACCAAGAAGTTATATATATATATATATATATATATATATATATATATATATATATATATATATATATATATATATATATATATATATATATATAAAACACAATAATCGAAAAATGTGCGTATTGACAACGGTGGACAGTTTGCATACAAAGCATACAAGCCACACCCAGGGAAAAAAACGTAAGGCACAGTGATATACATTTTCAAATAAGAGTCGGGTGAATTAATAAAAAGCAAGTCTCTATAATCTAGCAAAGGCATAAAAAAAGTGGTCAGAATCAAGCGTTTCCTAACTTGTAGGGAAAAACAAGTCTTGTTTCTAAATAAACAATTTAAATAGGAAAATAATGAATAACACCCTTTTTTCCACAACTGCCCCCAAAGGGAATTAAGCCAATTTACTTTTGAACGAAACAGTCAAAACCCATTTTCAAATAAAGGCCCCAAATCATCCCTGGCCCCAAAACAGACTTTTAAAAGTCCAGATGCCCCCAAATATTAGAAATGTGCCCCCAAAAATCTGGAGCCTTTAGGGGAACATTTTGGACCTTTTGGGTACAACACATTTTCCACTGTTTGGGATCTTCCCAGAGCCCTGGTTAGTTAAGGTTGAGGGGGGAACAAGTACTTTTTAAACCTAAAGGTCCATGTGTCCTTGTTCTGAATCTGAATGAATGCTCTGATTGCTTTATACGTAACACGGAACGTAAACCGAGGACCACCTGTAGAGCCAACTAGCAACAGCCTGGTTGCTCCAAGGACCGGGTTACTGAGGTTTTAAAGTATATCAATAAATATAGAAGTAGGTTTGACTCCGAGCAATTCAATGAGTTTGTATGTTCCTGCCCATGAAATGTAGGAAATATAAGGTCATGATTGAGGAAATGATTTGTGAGGAAATCTGCCAATCAAGACTCTGGGCCTGGTGGGAAAAACGTGTGGGAGGGTTCATTGTTGATGTAATATAATTGGAGAAGATGAACGCAGGAAGGGTGGACCCGACTTAGTCTCCTGGACTTGGAGAAGTGAAAGGCAGGCTAAGTGTTTGCAGAAAGAATCTTTCTCAAAAAATAAAATGTTTGTGTCTTGTTCCCTTTCTTGGTTCCCCTCACTTGTGTCCTTACTGGACTGTTTTGGTTCTTCCTTTTTTCAGATTCCTTCACTTCCAGTGCATGGTGGCTCAACGAGGCTTCCTTCCCTTGGAAATAAATGAATGGTTCCTTTTAAACGCAATGTTTGTGACAGGGGGTCTTGTTTCTGATGACCGCCGTGTTGCTGTCCTTTCTTCTTGTTGCTTTTGTTAACCGCTAGCTTGTTCCTTTTGTTTGGCACTGTCTTGGCCTCTGCGATGAGGTCGCAACTTGTCCAGGGTGTACCCTGCCTTTCGCCCGAATGCAGCTGAGATGGGCTCCAGCACCGAGACAAGTGGTAGAAAATGGATGAATGGATGGACTGTCCTGGCCTTGCCACCGTCTTTCCGGGCTGAAGGGTGGCGTGGTTGTGTGAAAGATCAAGGACGATGTTGAACAAAGACTACTTTATTGAAGAAGCGAGTGTCCCAAAAGGTTCTGCAGTATTTCCCTTAGGGGAGAATCTAGCCAAGTGATACCTCTACTCCATGGCGGCTCAACGAGGTTTTCGTCCCTTAGAAATCAATGAGTGGTTCCTTTTAAACGCAATGGTTGTGACAGGAAGTCTTGTTTCTGATGACCACCGTTTTGCTGTCTTGTCTTCTTGCCGGCCTTGTTGCTTTTGTTAGCCGCTAGCTTGTTCTTTTTGTTTGGCACTGTCCTGGTCTTGCCACCTTCTCTCCGGGCTGAAGGGTGGCATGTTTGTGTGAAAGATCAAGGACGACGTTGAACAAAGACTACTTTATTGAAGAAGCGAGTATCACAAAATGTTCTGGACTGCACCCTCACACAATTAACTAGATCCACTCGACGTCCATTGCACCGGTCGTCCGGGGGGACCTGGTGCAACCACATCTGCCGTCCCCTCCAAGGTTTCTCATCGTATCCCATTGGGTTGAGTTTTTTGTTGCCCTGATGTGGGATCTGTGCAGCCCTTTGAGACACTTGTGATTAAGAGCTATATGATTTGGCACTGTCCTGGCCTTGCCACCTTCTCTCCGGCTGAAGGGTGGCGTGGTTGTGTGAAAGATCAAGGACGACGTTGAACAAAGACTACTTGATTGAAGAAGCGAGTGTCACAAAAGGTTCTGGACTGGACTCTCACACTATTAACTAGATCCACTCGACGTCCACTGCACCGGTCACATCTGCCGTCCCCTCCAAGGTTTCTCATTGTATCCCATTGGTTTGAGTTTTTTGTTGCCCTGATTGTGGGATCTGAGCCGAGGATGTCGTTGTGGCTTGTGCAGCCCTTTGAGACACTTGTGATTAAGAGCTATATAAATACACTTCGATTTGGCACTGTCCTGGCCTTGCTACCGTCTCTCTGGGCTGAAGGGTGGCGTGGTTGTGTGAAAGATCAAGGACGACGTTGAACATAGACTACTTTATTGAAGAAGCAAGTGTCACAAAAGGTTCTGCAGTATTTCCCGTAGGAGCGACTCTAACCAAGTGATACCTCCACTCCATGGCGGCTCAACGAGGCTTTCGTCCCTTAAAAATCAATGAGTGGTTCCTTTTAAATGCAGTGGTTCTGACAGGAAGACGCCAACTTCAAGTCGCCACCTTCTCTCCAGGCTAAAGGGTGGCGTGGTTGTGTGAAAGATCAAGGACGACGTTGAACAAAGACTACTTTTGTGACTTTAAGGCTTTACTACTTACGTATAAAATACTACACGGTCTAGCTCCATCCTATCTTGCTGACTGTATTGTACCATATGTCCCGGCAAGAAACCTGCGTTCAAAGAACTCCGGCTTATTAGTGATTCCCAGAGCCCCAAAAAAGTCTGCGGGCTACAGAGCGTTTTTTGTTCGGGCTCCAGTACTCTGGAATGCCCTCCCGGTAAAAGTTAGAGATGCTACCTCAGTAGAAGCCTTTAAGTCCCATCGTAAAACTCATTTGTATACGCTAGCCTTTAAATAGACCCCCCTTTGTTAGACCAGTTGATCTGCCGTTTTCTTTTCTCCTCTGCCCCCTCGCTGGGTTATTCCGGTTCCGGTGACCACGGATGAGGTGCTGGCTGTCCAGAGTTGAGACCCGGGGTGGACCGCTCGCCTGTGCATCGGTTGGGGAAGTCTCTGCGCTACTGACCTGTCTCCGCCCGGGATGGTCTTCTGCTGGCCCCACTATGGACTGGACTCTCACTGTTATGTTGGATCCACTAGGGACTGTACTTAGAGGGGGGGTTACCCACATATGCGATCCTACCCAAGGTTTCTCATAGTCTTTCACATCGACGTCCCTTGTGTGGGCTCTGTGCCGAGGATGTCGTTGTGGCTTGTGCAGCCCTTTAAGACTTTTGTGATTTAGGGCTATATAAATAAACATTGATTGATTGATTGATTGATTGAGTATCACCAAAGATTCTGCAGTATTTCCCTTAGGGGAGAATCTAGCCAAGTGATACCTCTACTCCTGTGTGTTCACCAGACACCCTTTCTAGTTGCGTAAGAATCCTTTGGCCCAAAATTGATTCCGACATGTTTCAGCCCGTGACCCTTTGTCTTCCGGCTGTTAACCAGTTTCAGATGTGTCTGGCCAGAGATAAAGCTACCTACACAATCTTGGTGCTGGCCTTAGGTAAGGTTTGATGACCTGACTATATAGGGCATAGTGCTAGTCTGTAGACCACCCTTCCGTCCCTGTATTTAGTATGTTTAGCCACTAAGTAACTACAGGGCATGGTATTGGATGTTTGCTGACACACAAGCTTAAAAAAACATGTGCCATCATATGGTAACAGATACTACACTATTTTTCAAATTGCCATTTTTGGTATGCAGTTAAATGCAATGCAGCACAAAACCACCATATACTTGTTCTCAAAGCACGGGGTAGTAGTACACTACAACCGTAGTACATGAAATAAAAGAATGACATTTTAAATAAAGAATATGTGTGTCCACCATCCACCCAACACAACAAGAGGAGAACTTGGGGGGTCGGGGTGGGGTGGTGGGGGGTGGGGGGTATAATCTGAGCGCAGGCAGGTGGAGTTCAATCAATTGGAGCAGACGTGTGCAGACAGACTTCCTCAGGCACTAGAAATCGAGTGACACACATTTTTTGCCCTTTTGCCATTAACGAAATTAAATAACAAAACAGGTTTCATGCTCCGAACCCCCCGAACCCCCTCACATTTTTACCACATCCACCTGCACACTCCAAGTATCCTGACAGGGATGCAAAATAAAAATATAGAAAGCAAAACAAAAAAATGCAAATATTAACGAATAATAAACAACTGACACAATTAGTAACTACATACAATAATAATAAACATTATCAAAAGATGAAGCCCCATCCAAAAAACAAAGAGCACATCTTCAGGAAAGTACGCTGAACTACCGTATTTCCTTGAATTGGCGCCGGGAATATGGTATTCGCATGCCTCGAATTATAGCCGGGTCAAACTCGTTTCGCAAAATAATTAGCGCATGCTTGGCACTTCCGCCGGGTCAAATATGAGTCATTAAATGACTCCCGCCTCCTGGTGGTAGAGGGCGCTAGTGATCCTTCTTGCGACTGCTGGTACTGCAGAAGAAGACAACCGGCAGCAAGAGTGCGCAGCCTTTGTTTGCTTGGACTTTTACCATGGAGGATTTCATATCTAGAATAAAACAGTTTTCTAAACTGGACTTTCAATCGAAGCAGGAGGTAATACTTAAAAGGAAGATCTCCATCGAGACAGAGAGACTTTTAAAACTGAACAAAGATAAGGAAGACTTCTATATCGATGCTTTTCTTCAAAAGGAGCTGGCATGGACTCATTTATACCCAAAGGTAAGAAAATAATAACGTTATTTTTATTAAATGTGCTTTTCATGATAAGGTAAGCGCCGGAGTGAGAAGAGGTTTTAAAATAATTAGCGCATGCTTGGCCATCCCGCAGGCTTCTGGTAAGCGCCGGAGTGACAGGAGGTTTTAAATTAATTAGCGCCCCTGCGGCTATTCAAGGAAATACGGTATGTCTATAATTCAAGTACCGTGTTTTCCGGACTATAGAGCGCATCGGGATATAAGCCGCACCCAAATTTTTGGGGGAAAAAAGTAGTAGTTTTCCATATATTAGTCGCACCGGACTATAAGTGGCAGATATATACTTGTGAAATGACTTATTTACACAGAAATATTTATTTACATACACTAATTGTTTCCAAATGAAGCAATGTAGTATATGTTAGTCTACAAAATAACATGTTCCCCCCCACCCCCATTTGGTGGAAGATGACTGTATTTTCCAGACTACAAAGCATACTTGTATATAAGACGCACCCACAAAACGTTACAATGTTTTCCCCATACATTACTCGCAGATATATACTTGTTGTGAATTGAGTTAAATGAGTTATTTACACAGAAATATTTATATACATACATTAATTGTTTCCAAATGAAACAATGTACTATCTGTTAGTCTACAAAATAACATGTTTTTTTCCCCCTACATTTTGTAGAAGATGACTGTATTTTCCAGACTACAAAGCATACTGGTATACAAGCCACACCCACAAAACTTTACAATATTTTTTTTCCATATATTAGTCGCACCGGATTATAAGTCGCAGATATATACTTGTTGTGAAATGAGTTATTTACACAGAAATATTTATTTACATACATTAATTGTTTCCAAATGAAGCAATGTAGTATCTGTTAATAAATAACATGTCCCCCCCCCAAAAAAAATAATGCCATTGTAAGTTAAAAATACTAACACATTCATAAATGTGTTAGCATATTAGCTAAAGCTAGCAACACTAGCTTGATTACATTACGATAGCATGTACAAATATGCATGAAAACACTCCTACAGACGTTGCACATGGGACGCTTTGGTAAGTAAGAATAGTTTTAGTTGTATTGTAAAACTAACAAACGTTGCTTGGAGTGATGAATGCAGAATGCATACTAGTAGAGGACCACATTGAACCCATAAGGCACAGGAAACAAAATATTCAGTCCCTGGAGAGGGGGTCCAGATGGGGGGGCCAAGGGGGAAAAAACCTCATAGCCATAGCACACATAAACATGTGTGTAAGAGTGTGTAAGTAACAGAAGCAGACCCAACAAAGCAACCAAGAGAGTTGACTCCACCCTCGACCGCCCACCAACTCTCTACTCATTTGGGGTACTTCGGGTATTTCATAGACCTTCATATTCACAAATAGATACCTAAAAGAAATTCAAGTCCATCCCCAACAAGTTCTGGAATCTCCTATTTTCCTTTACAACCCGAGGGTCACAACAACCCTAACCCTAACCCTAACCATACCAAAAACGTAACCCTAACCCCAAATTCAATTCAATTAAAGTACCAATGATTGTCACACACACACTAGGTGTGGTGAAATTTGTCCTCTTGTTCACCCCCAGGGAGGTGAAGGGAGCAGTGAGCAGCAGCGGTGGCCGCGCCCGGGAATCTTTTTTGGTGATTCAACCCCTGATTCCAATCCTTGATGGTGAGTGCCAAGCAGGGAGGTAATGGCTCCCATTTTTATAGTGTTTGGTATGACTCGGCCGGGGTTTGAACTCACGACCTACTGATCTCAGGGCGGACAATCTAACCACAAGGCCACTGAGCAGGTTATGGACTTCCTATTAAAAGTTCTGGTGCCCCAAAAGGTCTGAAGATGTACCCGAAACGTAAGTTTTATTGGGCGGTTTTGGGGCCACTCGGGCTCTTTTGGGACCTTCCAAGTTAGGGTTAGCATTGGTATTGGTCAAAAGTCAAACTAAAGTCTAGAGTTCCTGTGGAAAGGAGTCACATATATGATTAAGAGTTCTTTCTTTTTACATAGCCATGTTTAGAGTAGCGCCTAGTACTTTTCCTCTGTGTATTCTACCAGTTTCTTTAGACATTTCAGATGCCTGGTTACGTGTCGTAAACCATCGGATTGTGAAGACAACCCCCACGTCGCTCTTCTTATCAGTGTTGAGAGGGGGGGAGATGGGGGCTTTCTTTGTGTGAAATGAGTTGCCTTTTCCGTTGGAATACCAGCTCAACTAGAGCAACCGATACGAATGTATTGATTAGGTCGATCTCCCAAAGCTTTGGAATAAACTAGAAAATATTCCACTTCTGTCTTGAAGGTCCTTCTTACTCAGCATATATGTCATCAAAAGAACTCGGGATTGACCAGTAACTTAGATTCCCTGGGAGGGAGAACTGGTCCAAGGCAACATTCCCCAGCGAGAACCCTCCCAAATACAGAGTGTAATTTTGGAAAGAGGTGTAAAAACCTGCCTATTGTTGGAAAGTCACATCGGTTTCAGAGTCAATGGTTCAGTTTTGGGACAAAAACCCAGAAGGGTCCAACAAAGCAGGCGGTTGCGGATCAGTAGGAGGTATGAAAATAGAAGCTCTCCCGTACTTGACTGGCGGACAAGTGCATACAATCACGCCGCGTATGAGTGCTGCCGTAACCGTTTAGCTCCGACAAACACTGGCAAGGATAAGTGTGGCAGCGGCGGTTGAAGGAGAGGTGGGAGTCGGCCTACGTGCCCGCGAGCAACACCGCGGGTAAACAAAGCACTTCAGCCCGTGCAAACCATGACTAAAGGTTGGCTTTGTTGTCCGCGGCTTTTTAGAACGCCGCCGGCGGTGATTATGTCCACAAAGGAATCAACAATAGGGCGGAAGGAGTACACAATCTCAGCTAAACCAGGTGGTTCACTGCCGGACCAGGTCTGGAGTTGAAGTGGCCTCGGTCCTGATTGGGCATGCAAAGTATTAGCTTGACTGAACTGTTTTTATGTGAAAGAAGTTCCACGTTTACTGAAGCGATCATTTCCAGAACCCCACAGGGGATGCACCCGGGTCAATATGTGGTGTAAATATGTTTTATTATTGTTATTATTACACAAAAGGTGTATGTTAGGTGACAATACCTCATGTTTGTGGTCAATATGTGGTGTAAATATGTTTTATTATTGTTATTATTACACAAAAGGTGTATGTTAGGTGACAATACCTCATGTTTGTGGTCAATATGTGGTGTAAATATGTTTTATTATTGTTATTATTACACAAAAGGTGTATGTTAGGTGACAGTACCTCGAGTTTGTGGTCAATATGTGGTGTAAATATGTTTTATTATTGTTATTATTACACAAAAGGTGTATGTTAGGTGACAATACCTCATGTTTGTGGTCAATATGTGGTGTACATATGTTTTATTATTGTTATTATTACACAAAAGGTGTATGTTAGGTGACGATAACTCATGTTTGTGGTCAATATGTGGTGTCAATATGTTTTATTATTGTTATTATTACACAAAAGGTGTATGTTAGGTGACAATACCTCATGTTTGTGGTCAATATGTGGTGTCAATATGTTTTATTATTGTTATTATTACGCAAAAGGTGTATGTTAGGTGACAATACCTCATGTTTGTGGTCAATATGTGGTGTCAATATGTTTTATTATTGTTATTATTACACAAAAGGTGTATGTTAGGTGACGATACCTCATGTTTGTTGTCAATATGTGGTGTAAATATGTTTTATTAGTACTACACAAAAGGTGTATGTTAGGTGACAATACCTCATGTTTGTTGTCAATATGTGGTGTCAATATGTTTTATTAGTATTACACAAAAGGTGTATGTTAGGTGACGATACCTCATGTTTGTGGTCAATATGTGGTGTCAATATGTTTTATTACTGTTATTATTACACAAAAGGTGTGTGTTAGATGACAATAACTCATGTTTGTGGTCAATATGTGGTGTAAATCTGTTTTATTATTGTTATTATTACACAAAAGGTGTATGTTAGGTGACAGTACCTCGAGTTTGTTGTCAATATGTGGTGTAAATATGTTTTATTATTGTTATTTTTACACAAAAGGTGTATGTTAGGTGACAATACCTCATGTTTGTGGTCAATATGTGGTGTAAATATGTTTTATCATTGTTATTATAACACAAAAGGTGTATGTTAGGTGACAATACCTCATGTTTGTGGTCAATATGTGGTGTAAATATGTTTTATTATTGTTATTATTACACAAAATGTGTATGTTAGGTGACAATACCTCATGTTTGTGGTCAATATGTGGTGTATATATGTTTTATTATTGTTATTATTACACAAAAGGTGTATGTTAGGTGACAATACCTCATGTTTGTTGTCAATATGTGGTGTAAATATGTTTTATTATTGTTATTATTACACAAAAGGTGTATGTTAGGTGACAATACCTCATGTTTGTGGTCAATATGTGGTGTCAATATGTTTTATTAGTATTACCCAAAAGGTGTATGTTAGGTGACGATACCTCATGTTTGTGGTCAATATGTGGTGTCAATATGTTTTATTATTGTTATTATTACACAAAAGGTGTATGTTAGGTGACAATACCTCATGTTTGTGGTCAATATGTGGTGTCAATATGTTTTATTATTGTTATTATTACACAAAAGGTGTATGTTAGGTGACAATACCTCGAGTTTGTTGTCAATATGTGGTGTAAATATGTTTTATTATTGTTATTATAACACAAAAGGTGTATGTTAGGTGACAATACCTCATGTTTGTGGTTACTATGTGGTGTAAATATGTTGTATTATTGTCATTATTACACAAAAAGTGTATGTTAGGTGACAATACTTCATGTTAATGGTCAATATGTGGTGTAAATATGTTTTATTATTGTTATTATTACACAAAAGGTGCATGTTAGGTGACAATACCTCATGTTTGTGGTTAATATGTGGTGTAAATATGTTTTATTATTGTTATTATTACACAAAAGGTGTATGTTAGGTGACAATACCTCATGTTTGTGATCAATATGTGGTGTAAATATGTTTTATTATTGTTATTATTACACAAAAGGTGTATGTTAGGAGACAATACCTCATGTTTGTGGTCAATATGTGGTGTCAATATGTTTTATTATTGTTATTTTTACACAAAAAGTGTATGTTAGGTGACAATACCTCATGTTTGTGGTCAATATGTGGTGTCAATATGTTTTATTATTGTTATGATTACACAAAAGGTGTATGTTAGGTGACAATACCTCGAGTTTGTGGTCAATATGTGGTGTAAATAAGTTTTATTATTGTTATTATAACACACAAAGTGTATGTTAGGTGACAATACCTCATGTTTGTGGTTAATATGTGGTGTAAATATGTTGTATTATTGTTATTATTACACAAAAAGTGTATGTTAGGTGACAATACCTCATGTTTGTGGTCAATATGTGGTGTCAATATGTTTTATTATTGTAATTATTACACAAAAGTTCTACGTAAGGTGACAATACCTCATGTTTGTGGTCAAAATGTGGTGTAAATATGTTTTATTATTGTTATTATTACACAAAAGGTGTATGTTAGGTGACAAAACCTCGAGTTTGTGGTCAAAATGTGGTGTAAATATGTTTTATTATTGTTTTTATTACACAAAAGGTGTATGCTAGGATACAATACCTCATGTTTGTGGTCAATATGTGGTGTACATATGTTTTATTATTGTTATTATTACACAAAAGGTGTATGGTAGGTGACAGTACCTCATGTCTGTGGTCAATATGTGGTGTAAATATGTTTTATTATTGTTATTATTACACAAAAGGTGTATGTTAGGTGACAATACCTCGAGTTTGTTGTCAATATGTGGTGTAAATATGTTTTATTATTGTTATTATAACACAAAAGGTGTATGTTAGGTGACAATACCTCATGTTTGTGGTTAATATGTGGTGTAAATATGTTGTATTATTGTTATTATTACACAAAAAGTGTATGTTAGGTGACAATACCTCATGTTTGTGGTCAATATGTGGTGTATATATGTTTTATTATTGTTATTATTACACAAAAGTTATATGTAAGGTGACAATACCTCATGTTTGTTGTCAATATGTGGTGTCAATATGTTTTATTATTATTACACAAAAGTTATATGTAAGGTGACAATACCCCATGTTTGTGGTCAATATGTGGTGTAAATATGTTTTATTATTATTACACAAAAGGTGTATGTTAGGGGACAATACCTCGAGTTTGTGGTCAATATGTGGTGTCAATATGTTTTATTATTGTTATTATTACACAAAAGGTGTATGTTAGGTGACAATACCTCATGTTTGTGGTTAATATGTGGTGTACATATGTTTTATTATTGTTATTATTACACAAAAGGTGTATGTTAGGTGACAATACCTCATGTCTGTGGTCAATATGTGTTGTAAATATGTTTTATTATTGTTATTATTACACAAAAGGTGTGTGTTAGATGACCATACCTCATGTTTGTGGTCAATATGTGGTGTACATATGTTTTGTTATTGTTATTATTACACAAAAGGTGTATGTTAGGTGACAGTACCTCGAGTTTGTTGTCAATATGTGGTGTCAATATGTTTTATTATTATTACACAAAAGTTATATGTAAGGTGACAATACCTCATGTTTGTTGTCAATATGTGGTGTCAATATGTTTTATTATTATTACACAAAAGTTATATGTAAGGTGACAATACCTCATGTTTGTGGTCAATATGTGGTGTAAATATGTTTTATTATTATTACACAAAAGGTGTATGTTAGGGGACAATACCTCGAGTTTGTGGTCAATATGTGGTGTCAATATGTTTTATTATTGTTATTAATACACAAAAGGTGTATGTTAGGTGACAATACCTCATGTTTGTGGTTAATATGTGGTGTACATATGTTTTATTATTGTTATTATTACACAAAAGGTGTATGTTAGGTGACAATACCTCATGTCTGTGGTCAATATGTGTTGTAAATATGTTTTATTATTGTTATTATTACACAAAAGGTGTGTGTTAGATGACAATACCTCATGTTTGTGGTCAATATGTGGTGTACATATGTTTTGTTATTGTTATTATTACACAAAAGGTGTATGTTAGGTGACAATACCTCATGTTTGTGGTTAATATGTGGTGTACATATGTTTTATTATTGTTATTATTACACAAAAGGTGTATGTTAGGTGACAATACCTCATGTCTGTGGTCAATATGTGTTGTAAATATGTTTTATTATTGTTATTATTACACAAAAGGTGTGTGTTAGATGACAATACCTCATGTTTGTGGTCAATATGTGGTGTACATATGTTTTGTTATTGTTATTATTACACAAAAGGTGTATGTTAGGTGACAGTACCTCATGTCTGTGGTCAATATGTGGTGTAAATATGTTTTATTATTGTTATTTTACGTGAGAGTAAAGACTGTGTGACTACTTTATGGATTTTTGTCTGATAACAGCCATAATAAAAGTAGTAAAAACAACAAACAAACAAACAAATACACCTAGGAAATGTTTTATTGTTTGTGCTATGGCGCCATCTTACGGGTTGTGTTTTGCGTTGATCTTTCAGCCGTCCATAGCGTTTCTACTCGTATGAATTCCTCAATCAGCACTCCGAGCAACGGGACACATGTTATTTTGTAGACTAACAGATACTACATTGCTTCATTTGGAAACAATTAAGGTATGTAAATAAATATTTCGGTGTAAATAAGTCATTTCACAACAAGTATATATCTGCCACTTATAGTCTATGGAAAACAGTTTTTCTTGTCAAATTTAGTGGGTGTGGCTTATATACCAGTATGCTTTGTAGTCCGGAAAATACGGTAATCTTCCACCAAATGGGGAGAAAAACATGTTATTTTGTAGACTAACAGATACTACATTGCTTCATTTAGAAACACTTAAGGTATGTATATAAACATTTACACATTATTTCGGTGTAAATAACTAATTTTACAACATATACATCTGCGACTTATAGTGCGGTGCGGCTAATACATGGGAAAAATTATTGTTAAATTAGTGGGTGTGGCTTATATAGCAGTATGCTTTGTAGTCTGGAAAATACGGTAATTTTCCACAAAATGGGGAAACATGTTATTTTGTAGACTAACAGATACTACTTTGCTTCATTTGGAAACACTTAAAGTATGTAAATAAACATTTCAGTGTAAATAACTCATTTCACAACAAGTATATATCTGCGACTTATAGTCCGGTGCAAATAATATATGGAAAATTTAGTGGGTGTGGCTTATATACCAATATGCTTTGTAGTCCGGAAAATACGGTAATCTTCCACCAAATGGGGGATAAAAAAAGATGTTGTTTGGTAGATTGACAGATACTACGTTCAGGGCCGGCCCGTGGCATAGGCCGTATAGGCAAATGCTAAGGGCGCCGTCCATCAGGGGGCGCCACGCCAGTGCCACAAATGTTGGAGGAAAAAAATAAAAAAGTTGGTACTATTATTTCTAAATACATAAAATAATCCCACGTTAATTAAAATGCAAAGTAAAGCCTGTTTAATAGAAATATTATTTGTTACAACATTACGCCCCCCCTCCCCCGGCACGGTGCGCCCCCTCCCTTCCCGTATCATGACTCTTTATGGACGTCACCACATAAAAAAATCAACACAAGATGTCAAAACGGCCAAAACTGTCAGGTGCCCAGGGAAGAAAAAAGAGAAAAGGGGAGGAGAAACGAGAAAAAGACGGGGGTAGCAGGGAGGTAACGTTAGCCTACATGAGATTATTTGTCTGTTACAGAATGTGATAGTAACCTGGCTTTTTAGCATTAAGCTAATGTTACATGATTCGGCAATTGCTAATCAATAAATAGCTAGTTCTGTTTTAACGTCGGGTTACTATTGTGCAGGGGGCTAAATTGTTATGGAAAATAATAATGTAACGTTAGGTAATTACAGTACTTCCCGGTGTACAGTCATTTGGAAGTCATTCTAGTTCATGCAATATTAAAAAGCACAAATAGAGAACTCTGTTGGATCCCCTTTTTTTGTAATATAGTTGTTAAAGTCATACTGGTTTGATATCTTGTTTTGTGCAGTGCCTTATTTATATTGTATTTTTAATTTATTTTATGCAACATTGCTTCATTTGGAAACACTTAAGGTATGTAAATAAATATTTCTGTATATATAACTAATTTCACAATGTATATATCTGCGACTTATAGTCCAGTGCGACTAGTCTGTGGTTTTGCTTTGAACAGTTTTCCATAGCATTTTGGGGTTTAGGGCCCCTATTTTTTTTCAAATTTTTTAAATGGAATTTTATTTATTTCAATGTATTATTTCTTTATAGCATGACGGTTACAGATGTATGTATTTATGTGGATTATTTATTAGGGTGGTTTGTAAAAACCCGGTAATGGTGGAGCTTTGTGTTTTGTCCGATCCCTGATTAGTTGACTAAGACAAGAACCGTAAGAGGTTTGGTTCCAGTCCAGATTCAAGTCTCCAAGGGACTTCAACGGACCTTTTGCCTGTTTGAGGTTCTTTAGCAGTCAGTTTGAGGTTCTTTAGCAGTCAGTTTGAGGTTCTTTAGCAGTCAGTTTGAGGTTATTTAGCAGTCAGTTTGAGGTTCTTTAGCAGTCAGTTTGAGGTTCTTTAGCAGTCAGTTTGAGGTTCTTTAGCAGTCAGTTTGAGGTTCTTTAGCAGTCAGTTTGAGGTTATTTAGCAGTCAGTTTGAGGTTCTTTAGCAGTCAGTTTGAGGTTCTTTAGCAGTCGGTTTGAGGTTCTTTAGCAGTCGGTTTGAGGTTATTTAGCAGTCGGTTTGAGGTTCTTTAGCAGTCAGTTTGAGGTTCTTTAGCAGTCAGTTTGAGGTTCTTTAGCAGTCAGTTTGAGGTTCTTTAGCAGTCAGTTTGAGGTTATTTAGCAGTCAGTTTGAGGTTCTTTAGCAGTCAGTTTGAGGTTCTTTAGCAGTCAGTTTGAGGTTATTTAGCAGTCAGCTTGAGGTTCTTTAGCAGTCAGTTTGAGGTTCTTTAGCAGTCAGTTTGAGGTTCTTTAGCAGTCAGGACTTTGACTGGACTTTCAGTCCGGTGGTCTTAACCATTGCAGTGCCCCTCCAAGTGTACCTTCTTCCAGGGCCGGTGCTAGTACGGTCTGAGCCTCCACTTACAAGTGTACCTTCTTTCAAGGTCGGTGCTAGTACGGTCTGAGCCTCCACTTACAAGTGTACCTTCTTCCAGGGCCGGTGCTAGTACGGTCTGAGCCTCCACTTACAAGTGTACCTTTTTCAGGGCCGGTGCTAGTACGGTCTGAGCCTCCACTTACAAGTGTACCTTCTTCCAGGGCCGGTGCTAGTACGGTCTGAGCCTCCACTTACAAGTGTACCTTCTTCCAGGGCCGGTGCTAGTACGGTCTGAGCCTCCACTTACAAGTGTACCTTCTTCCAGGGCCGGTGCTAGTACGGTCTGAGCCTCCACTTACAAGTGTACCTTTTTCAGGGCCGGTGCTAGTACGGTCTGAGCCTCCACTTACAAGTGTACCTTCTTCCAGGGCCGGTGCTAGTACGGTCTGAGCCTCCACTTACAAGTGTACCTTCTTCCAGGGCCGGTGCTAGTACGGTCTGAGCCTCCACTTACAAGTGTACCTTCTTCCAGGGCCGGTGCTAGTACGGTCTGAGCCTCCACTTACAAGTGTACCTTCTTCCAGGGCCGGTGCTAGTACGGTCTGAGCCTCCACTTACAAGTGTACCTTCTTCCAGGGCCGGTGCTAGTACGGTCTGAGCCTCCACTTACAAGTGTACCTTCTTCCAGGGCCGGTGCTAGTACGGTCTGAGCCTCCACTTACAAGTGTACCTTCTTCCAGGGCCGGTGCTAGTACGGTCTGAGCCTCCACTTACAAGTGTACCTTCTTCCAGGGCCGGTGCTAGTACGGTCTGAGCCTCCACTTACAAGTGTACCTTCTTCCAGGGCCGGTGCTAGTACGGTCTGAGCCTCCACTTACAAGTGTACCTTCTTCCAGGGCCGGTGCTAGTACGGTCTGAGCCTCCACTTACAAGTGTACCTTCTTCCAGGGCCGGTGCTAGTACGGTCTGAGCCTCCACTTACAAGTGTACCTTTTTCAGGGCCGGTGCTAGTACGGTCTGAGCCTCCACTTACAAGTGTACCTTCTTCCAGGGCCGGTGCTAGTACGGTCTGAGCCTCCACTTACAAGTGTACCTTTTTCAGGGCCGGTGCTATTACGGTCTGAGCCTCCACTTACAGAAAGTGACTTTGGGTATTAGACAAAACAATCATCATAAAGACTTGTGGAGCTGACATTCAAACATGGTGTTTTCATGATGACAGCCCGCCAGCCGCCATAAAACAAATGAGAAGTGACGAGCCGTGAAGCCAAACAAAGCCCGGCTACTAAATTCCCGGGGAAAAAAGGTCTGAAAGCGTATTATTTCATTCCTTTGCTGACATTTCTGCAACAAGCGCTGTCACTTAAATGTCATGTTGTGTGTGTGTGTGTGTGTGTGTGTGTGTGTGTGTGTGTGTGTGTGTGTGTGTGTGTGTGTGTGTGTGTGTGTGTGTGTGTGTGTGTGTGTGTGTGTGTGTGTGTGTGTGTGTGTGTGTGTGTGTGTGTGTGTGTGTGTGTGTGTGTGTGTGTTGGACATAGAGGCAAACGTGGCGTGAATGCAAGTCAAATGTCTGCTCAGGTTGTTTGAGACCTGGAACCTTCTACTTATGTGAGCAACCCAGCAGGCCCAAGACAACGTTGATACAACGTCGATTATACGGACTTTGAAACAACGTTGCAACATAGTTGTATTTGTCAATTGAGACAACGTTGATTGTCTAACATTGGATCCACGTTGTTGGTTGGGAAATGACCAAAATTCAATGTTAAATCAACATCACAACCAGACATTGGTTATATGTCGTCAAAAAGCACGTAGTTTCAACGTTGTATTTGTGTCGTAAAGTATTGGTTGGGAAAACACCAAATTTCAATTGTTTAACCCAACATTGATTAAACGTTGTCAAAAAGCATATTGTGTCAACGTTGTATTTGTGTTGTAGAATATTGGTTGGAAAATGACCAAATTTCAATGTTAAATCAACATCACAACCTGATATTGATTAAATGTTGTCTAAAAGCATGTTGTTTCAACGTTGTATTTGTGTTGTAGAATATTGGTTGGGAAAAGACCAACATTCGATGGTCCAAACCAACATTGATTAAACGTCGGCAAAAAGCATGTTGTTTCAATGTTGTATTTGTTTCGTAAAATAATTGGTTGGAAAATGACCAAATTTCAATGTTCAAATCAATGTCACAACCTGATATTGATTAAATGTTGTCAAAAAGCATGTTGTTTCAACGTTGTATTTGTGTTGTAGAATATTGGTTGGGAAATGACCAAAATTCGATGGTCCAATCCAACATTGAATAAACGTCGTCAAAAAGTATGTTGTTTCAATGTTGTATTTGTGTCGTGAAATAATTGGTTGGAAAATGACCAAATTTCAATGTTAAATCAACGTCACAACCCAACATTGATTCAACGTTGTCTAAAAGCATGTTGTTTCAACGTTGTATTTGTGTTGTAGAATATTGGTTGGAAAATGACCTAATTTCAATGTTCAAACCAACGTCAGAACACAACATTGATTAAACGTGGTCAAAAAGCATGTTGTTTCAACATTGTATCCGTGTTGTTGTCACGTGGATGTCGCAACTCGCTGCGGGGTTGTTCTTCCAACGCAAAAGACGGCTCCGGACAACAGCGTGAAGGTAGGCTTGGATTTATTTTTTACTATAACAAAAAGAACAAACTAAAGGCGCGCACAAGGCGGAGGTACAAACTTGACTATGAAACAAAAAACTTGCACGTGGGCAAAAAACTAAGGACATGAACAAAAGTCGCTAACTGTGGCATGAATAGAAAAAAAACTTAGTTGGTCAGAAAGAGACATTAAGACAATGCAGGCAGAACGAGGGATGAACAAAGGTGGGCTTAAATAACGGTGACATGATTGGTGACAGGTGTGTGTGAGTCCAAACGTGGAACAGGTGAAAACTAATGGGTAACCATGGAAACCAAACAAAACAAGGAAGAAACCAGTAACTAAGGAAGTGTCCAAAAAACAAAACAGCACATGGCCAAACAAAAACATGATCAACACAGACATGACACTTGTAGAATATTGCTTGGGAAATTACCAAATTTCAATGTCAAATCAACATTAGAACCCAACATTGATTAAATGTTGTCTAAAAGCATGTTGTTTCAACGTTGTATTTGTGTTGTAGAATATTGGTTGGGAAATGACCAAATTTCAATGTTGAAATCAACATCAAAGGTATCGAGGTATCACTATTTTTTCAAGACAGTATTTGCACAAAAAAATGTAATAATACAAAATATGTAAATGTATATCATGTAGGTAAATAATAAAATCAATAATAAAATAAAGTGCATCTTTTGGTGAAGTACACTTTGAACACAACATAAAGTACGACACAACAACAACAATGACAAGCTGAACTGGGCTGTATGCTCCGCTCCACCAAGAAGCGCACACACTGATGAGTCCCTCTAGTGTCCTCACAAACGATCAGAAATCACACCAACCCTTAACTTGACCAACCATATTGCTACGATAATAAATATTATAATAAATAATATATATTAACAATAATGATATCATCTTTTAGTGGATACTGACAGCGTGTATGATTTGATACTTTCAAGGCTGAACCGATAAATGATTTACAGACAATTCGATGTCGGATTTTTCAAAAATGCATTTCCACTTCTGATTTTCAGCTGGGATAGGCTCTAGCTCCCCCACGTCCCCAAAAGGGACAAGCGGTAGAAAATGGACGGGATGGATGTATTTTCAAAATATTATTTTGATGTTATTTTTATACCACACCAAAACATCATGAAATATCCATCATGTTATTTCCAGACATTTTCTTACAGAAAACTCAAATTCATATTTTCACAATATTTTCAACGTTATACTGTAATTATTTGAAACCTAAATAAATGTACAAAAAGTCAACATCATTATGCATTTTTTATGTAATTTTTTATTTGAAAACCAGACCGCTATAATTCATTATCTCAACACATAAAATAATACAGAAACATTTTATATGTATATTTCGCCTCTAAACACATAATATTGTGTAATGTAAACATGATATTTGTTTATTTGAAACATGGTATTTATAATGCATGAAATGCAAAAAAATGCCAATTAACTCATTTATAGTTACCTTTTATACCTATTGTATCAAATTTGATACATTAAAACAAACAGTTTTACCATAAAATATATGATGCTGTATGTGTATATTTTGCCTCTAAACATATAATATTGTGTAATGTAAACATGATATTTGTTTATTTGAAACATGGTATTTATTATGCATGAAATGCAATAAAATGTCAATTAACTCATTTATAGTTACTTTTTACACCTGTTGTATCAAATTTGATAAATTAAAAAAAAACTGTTTTACCATAAAACATATGATGCTGTATGTGTATATTTTGCCTCTAAACATATAATATTGTGTAATGTAAACATGATATGTGTTTATTGGAAACATGGTATTTATAATGCATGAAATGCAATAAAATGCCAAAAATGCCAATTAGCTCATTTATAGTTACCTTTTATACCTGTTTTATCAAATTTGATACATACACAACTTTTACTATAAAATACACGATGAAATATGAAGTAATTTCACATTTTATTACCTAATTAACTGTTCATACTGATGTGTGCAGCAAAAAAAAAGAAACGTTTTATTAACTTTTCTCTTTAAATTTGGCAACGTTTTTCTTCAAAAATATCTAGTTTCTTCTTTGTGGCAATCTTGCAGGATGACCTCTAAAAAGTACATTACCGCCCGCATGTGGGTGATATGTGTAATTCATGCATCGGATCTGATACATCAGGCTTTTTAGCAAGAAATAAATGACACTGGGCTCCAAAACTGTTGTATCACTTATGATACAATGGGCGATTATAGGGTTAAAAATGATGTCACAACTTCTATTCTGAAACTTTCTTTAGACCGGTGACTTCCTGACTTTGTATGAGCAAAAGAAGACGAAGAACACAATGGTGTGTGTTCTTTGAAAAATGGTATTTATAATGCATGAAATGTAATAAACTGCCAATTAACTATTTTATACCTGTTGTAACAAATTTGATGCATTTTAAAAAACAGTTTTACTATTAACCATATGATGAAATATGAACTAATTTCACATTTTATTAACGATTTAACTGTTCATACTGATGTGAACATAAAAAAAAAGAACATTTTTATGACCTTTTCCCTTTAAGTTTTAAGTTTTTCTTCAAAAATCTCTTGTTTCTTCATTTTGGCAATCTTGCAGGATGACCTCTAATAAGTACATTACCGCCCGCATGTGGGTGATATGTGTAAT